>NC_034175.2:50367283-50479903 GCF_002021735.2 Oncorhynchus kisutch | reverse complement strand
GTCCCATAAACATCACAAATGCTTTTTCGTCTAATTCTGTCGATATAATAAAAATGTAAATTTTTTTGGCGCGCGTTGATCCAGAAAAACACAGCTTCCAATTTGCGCAACGTCACTACAAAATATCTCAAAAGTTACCTGTAAACTTTGCCAAAACATTTCAGACTACTTTGTAATACAACTTTAGATATTTTTAAGCATTAATAATCAATCAAATTGAAGACAGGACTATCTGTTCAACACAGGAAGACAAACTGACGCTACTTTTCGAGTCATGCGCCTCTGCTAGTGACTGGAACGAATTACAAAAATCGCTGAAGCTGTAGACTTATATTTCCCTCACTAACTTTAAACATCAGCAATCTGAGCAGCTAACCGGTCGCTGCAGCTTTTATTTTTTACTGTTTTAATTTCACTTCTATTTAACCAGGTAGGCTAGTTGAGAACAAGTTCTCATTTACAAATGCGACCTGGCCAAGATAAAGCATAGCAGTGTGAACAGACAGCAACACAGAGTTACACATGGAGTAAACAATAAACAAGTCAATAACACAGTAGAAAAAAGAAAAAGTCTATATACATTGTGTGCAAAAGGCATGAGGAGGTAGGCAAATAATTACAATTTAGCAGATTAACACTGGAGTGATACATGATCAGGTGGTCATGTGCAGGTAGAGATACTGGTGTGCAAAAGAGCAGAAAAGTAAATAAATAAAAACAGTATGGGGATGAGGTAGGTAAATTGGGTGGGCTATTTACCGATGGACTATGTACAGCTGCAGCGATTGGTTAGCTGCTCAGATAGCAGATGTTTGAAGTTGGTGAGGGAGATAAGTCTCCAACTTCAATGATTTTTGCCATTCGTTCCAGTCACAGGCAGCAGAGAACTGGAAGGAAAAGCGGCCAAATGAGGTGTTGGCTTTAGGGATGATCAGTGAGATACACCTGCTGGAGTGCGTGCTACGGGTGGGTGTTGCCATCGTGACCAGTGAACTGAGATAAGGCGGAGCTTTACCTAGCATGGACTTGTAGATGACCTGGAGCCAGTGGGTCTGGCGACGAATATGTAGCGAGGGCCAGCCGACTAGAGCATACAGGTCGCAGTGGTGGGTGGTATAAGGTGCTTTAGTAACAAAACGGATGGCACTGTGATAAACTGCATCCAGTTTGCTGAGTAGAGTATTGAAAGCCATTTTATAGATGACGTCGCCGAAGTCGAGGATCGGTAGGATAGTCAGTTTTACTAGGGTAAGTTTGGCAGCGTGAGTGAAGGAGGCTTTGTTGCGAAATAGAAAGCCGATTCTAGATTTGATTTTGTTTGATGTTTGATATGTTTGAGTCTGGAAGGAGAGTTTACAGTCTAGCCAGACACCTGGGTACTTATAGATGTCCACATATTCTAGGTCGGAACCATCCTGGGTGGTGATGTTGTACCTTGAGCGTGGCTGAGGTGCACCCGTGACCGGCTCGGAAACCAGATTGCACAGCGGAGAAGGTACGGTGGGTTTCGAGATGGTCAGTGATCTGTTTGTTGACTTGGCTTTCGAAGACCTTAGATAGGCAGGGCAGGATGGATATAGGTCTGTAACAGTTTGGGTCCAGGGTGTCTCCCCCTTTGAAAGCGGGGGATGACTGCGCAGCTTCCCAGTCCTTGGGGATCTCAGACGATATGAAAGAGAGGTTGAACAGGCTGGTAATAGGGGTTGCGACAATGGCGGCGGATAGTTTCAGAAATAGAGGGTCCAGATTGTCAAGCCCAGTTGATTTGTACGGGTCCAGGTTTTGCAGCTCTTTCAGAACATCTGCTATCTGGATTTTGGGTAAAGGAGAAGCTGGGGAGGCTTGGGCGAGTAGCTGCGGGGGGGGGGGTTCACGGATTTATCGGTGGTGACCGTGTTACCTAGCCTCAGTGCAGTGGGCAGCTGGGAGGAGGTGCTCTTGTTCTGCATGGACTTTACAGTGTCCCAGAACTTTGTTGGAGTTAGAGCTACAGGATGCAAATTTCTGCTTGAAAAGCTGGCCTTTGCGTTCCTGATGACTTGGTTCCTGACTTTTCTGAACAGTTGCATATCGCGGAGACTATTATATTATGTTTTTGTGGCTGTTCGAGGGCAGTCAGGTCTGGAGTGAACCAGGGGCTATATCTGTTCTTAGTTCTGCATTTTTGAACGGAGCATGCTTGTCTAAGATGGTGAGGAAGTTACTTTTAAAGAATGACCAGGCATCCTCAACTGACGGGATGAGGGTCATATCCTTCCAGGATACCAGGGACAGGTCGATTAGAAAGGCCTGCTCGCAGAAGTGTTTAGGGAGCGTTTGACAGTGATTAGGGGTGGTCGTTTGACTGTGGACCCCGTAGCGGAAACAGGCAATGAGGGCAGTGATCGCCGAGATCCTGATTGAAGACAGCGGAGGTGTATTTGGAGGGCCAGTTGATCAGGATAAACATCTATGAGGGTGCCCTTGTTACAGATTTAGAGTTGTACCTGGTGGGTTTGTTGATGATTTGTGTGAGATTGAGGGCATCTAGCTTAGATTGTAGGACTGCCGGGTCGTTAAGCATATCCCAGTTTAGGTCACCTAACAGAACAAACTCTGAAGCTAGATGGGGGGCGATCAATTCACAAATGGTGTCCAGGGCACAGCTGGGAGCTGAGGGGGGGAGGGTGTCGGTAGCAGGCGGCAACAGTGAGAGACTTATTTCTGGAGAGATTCGTTTTTTAAATTAGAAGTTCGAACTGTTTGGTATGGACCTGGAAAGTATGACATTACTTTGCAGGCTATCTCTGCAGTAGACTGCAACTCCTCCCCCTTTGGCAGTTCTATCTTGACGGGAAATTTTATAGTTGGGTATGGAAATCTCCGAATTTTTTGGTGGCCTTCCTAAGCCAGGATTCAGACACAGCAAGGACATCAGGGTTGGCAGAGTGTGCTAAAGCAGTGAGTAAAACAAACTTAGGGAGGGAGGCTTCTGATATTGACATGCATGAAACCAAGGCTTTTTCGATCACAGAAGTCAACAAATGAGGGTGCCTGGGGACATGCAGGGCCTGGGTTTACCTCCACATCACCCGCGGAACAGAGGAGGAGTAGGATGAGGGTGCGGCTAAAGGCTATCAAAACTGGTCGCCATAGAGCGTTGGGGACAAGAATAAAAGAAGCAGATTTCTGGGCATGGTAGAATATATTCAGGGCATAATGCGCAGACAGGGGTATGGTGGGGTGCGGGTACAGCGGAGGTAAGCCTGGACATGCTGGTTGTAATGGGTGAGGTCACTGCATGTGTGGGAGGTGGGACAAAGGAGGTATCTAAAACCAATGATAACTAACCTGCAACAACAGTATACAAGGCTTATTGACGTTTGAGAGAGACATACTGCGAGGCATAAAGTAATCGCAGGTGTTGATTGGGAGAGCTAGCTAAAACAACAGGTGAGGACCACAACAGCTAATCAGCTAACACAACAGCAGGTAAAATGGCATTGACTAGGCAGAGAGGGTCGGATTAACGACACACAGAGCCTTAGTTCGCGGCTGGGGCCGACAGATAAAAAAATAAACAGAATGGAGTACCTGTGATTAATGGACAGTCCAGCAGGCATCAGCTATGTAGCCAAGTGATCTTACCTGGTGAAATAAATCAGCTGTGCAGTCATATCTGGGATTCATCAAAATTTCAGCGAAAAGCACTGTGATAAATCCTTGAGTACTTGTTGATTCACGTTATCCGATAAAGACTCTACCCTTCTTGTCACAGTGGCTGGGCCAAGTGTTTAATAATAATAAATAAATAAAGTCCCACTTCAGATAGCATTTTTTTATGTCCTCTTTGTTTTTGAATTCTTTGAATAACGTCTTGGCGGCAACCGCCATTGACTCCTTGTATAGCGCTCCATCAGTGAGCAGTTTATGTTTAGCCAAGAGATGGCTGACACAGAAGGAAGGCTCTGTTGCAGCCTTATTTTAAGCTGTCGGTTTGGTAAAAAGCGACTGCTGTGGCTTTCAATAGACTTGAGCTGGTCAATTTTCTTTGACGAAGCATGCTCTTAGCGGTAAGTTTCTTTGAACTTGGGGTGGATGGTGTTGCGGTGCAGCTCCACGTTACCCCTTTTTGCTAGCGCTATAGCCTGGTGACAAATCAGGCAAATCCTTTTGTCCTTAACTACAATGAACAGAAAATCGTGTTCCCATTCTAAATGAAAATTAGACGTTTTTTGCTTTTCCCCCCTTGTGCCTCCGCCATCGTTTCGTTAGTTTGCTTTTCGTTAGCTTGATAGCATAACAACAAGTGCCTGAGCTAAGGCAGGAGTCAGGGATTTAATTTGACAGACATCAAACCTAGAAAATGTATTAGATTGGCCAGATATACCCCTCCCCCGCACCTCGATCACCATAACTACACACAGGGCTCACACATGGCACATTTTAAATTCAATTCATAAATAATAAAACATTGACATTTGATTTTTTTTCCCCCTCTGATTTTGAAAACTCCTCGCGATCGACTTGGAATGCTTCCAAGATCATCTTGTCGACCGAGATGGACTGGTTGGCGACTCCTGCTCTAGAGATATAACATCATTGTAACATGGTTACTCTAGAACAGTGGTCGCCAAACCGGTCGATCGCGGTCGACAAGTCGATCACCAAATACTTCTGTAGAAAAGCCAACGAACGGTAAAGGCTTACACTCCTTTTTAAATCGTGTTGAGCTGTTGCCAGTAGGTGCACTTGATTCAAAAGTCCTGCGCACCGGGTAAGCAAAGTGTTCCCATGAGACAAACTCCGCCTACCCGGCGGACCGGCAAATCTGTGACTAAATCGAGTGCACCTACTCTGCTGCCCGTCAGATAGCTCAAATCACCATGGCTACAGAGCTTCCATGACACGAACCCAAACTGGCTGCACGCATGCGCCATCGTGCATACGTTTTCTCCCCCCCACACCAACCACGATCACGACACGCAGTTTAAAATATCAAAACAGACTCTGAACCAATTACATTAAATTTGGCGACAGGTTTAAAAGCATTAAACATTGATGGCAATTTAGCTAGCTAGCTTTCACTTGCCCAGCTAATTTGTCCTATTTAGATAGCTTGCTGTTGCTAGCTAATTTGTCCTGGGATATAAACATTGAGTTGTAATTTTACCTGAAATGCACAAGGTCCTCTACTCCGACAACTAATCCACACATAAAAACGGTGAACTGAATCACTTCTAGTCATATCTCCTCCTTCCAGGCTTTTTCTTCACTTGACTTTATATTGTGATGGGCAACATTCATGAATTAGTTGCATTTCCAACACGACCTCGTTCGTCTTTCAGTGGGTACCTGCTTCTGTAAACCAATGAGGAGATGGAAGAGGCAGGACTTCCAGCGCGATCTGTGTCACAAATAGAACTGACTTCTATTTTAGCCCTTCGCAATGCAGACCCTCGTTGGCGTGCGCAAGCAGTGTGGGTGCAATAATTGAATAATATAGATTTCTAAATTTATTTTGCAACGCTTGTGCACGCGACGCGAGGGGTGTAGTCAAGCCTGTGACCCTGACCACAGCCAAGTTTAACAGGCTACTAGCCTACATAAGATTTAGTAACTAATTAAAACCATGACCACAGAGAGATTGTCAACGAATACAGCAAAGAGCTGCTGTTTTTAAATCTATATATTTGTTTGTTTTGTTTTTATTCAAAACTATTACAAAAAGGCACTTCTCCGTAGTTCCGCTCAGGCTGCAGCTGCAATAAATGAGTAGCCAAGTATCAATAGCATTGCATTTTATTATTATTAAAAGCTCGTCGTCTCGATTTTAATATGAAAGAATATTTAACTTTCTCTGGTCATAGGAACAACATGAATTTGTGCATGAGGCAGATGCGGTGCTACTCGAGTTTCACCATCAGGTGGAAGACAGTGTCCCCTTTCTCTGGTCATCAGTCTCACCGGAGGAAAGCATTCCAAGTCAGAAATTTGGGCATCTTTCTAGAGCTCCGACTTTTTGACCTGAAGAACACTGACATCGTTATTTGACCTTGTTGACCATCAGATGCAGGTACCATCAGTCCAGTAAAATAATAAAGATACATATTTAAATTCATGCTGCACAGTGCCTCAAGTGCTAAACCAACTGATCTATTCTGTTATCAAAGCTCGAGTTTTTAAATATAATATGGTCTGATGAACAATATTGGCAGGCCGATCATATAACCTATTTGCTGTGATAATTTGTTTTCTACTGTGTTATTGACTTGTTAATTGTTTACTCCATGTGTAACTCTTGTTGTCTGCTCACACTGCTATGCTTTATCTTGGCCAGGTCGCAGTTGCAAATGAGAACTTGTTCTCAACTAGCCTACCTGGTCAAATAAAGGTTAAATAAAAAAAAATAAAAAAAATAAAAAAAATGTATTAGGCCTACTGCCCAAACCTCATTCCTACAAAACTGTTTGTGTGAGGTTAAATGTAAAAAATTCTGAGGAGTAGATCTCAGCTTGCTTTTTGACTGCGAAAGTCATCTGGACTCAGAAAAGGTTGGTGACCACTGCTCTAGGGTAACCATGCTACAATGACGTTACAGCTCTAGGGTAACCATGCTACAATGACGTTACAGCTCTAGGGTAACCATGCTACAATGACGTTACAGCTCTAGGGTAACCATGCTACAATGACGTTACAGCTCTAGGGTAACCATGCTACAATGACGTTACAGCTCTAGGGTAACCATGCTACAATGACGTTACAGCTCTAGAGTAACCATGTTACAATGACTTTACAGCTCTAGGGTAACCATGTTACAATGACTTTACAGCTCTAGGGTAACCATGTTACAATGACTTTACAGCTCTAGGGTAACCATGTTACAATGACTTTACAGCTCTAGAGTAACCATGTTACAATGATTTTACAGCTCTAGGGTAACCATGTTACAATGACTTTACAGCTCTAGAGTAACCATGTTACAATGACTTTACAGCTCTAGAGTAACCATGTTACAATGACTTTACAGCTCTAGAGTAACCATGTTACAATGACTTTACAGCTCTAGGGTAACCATGTTACAATGACTTTACAGCTCTAGGGTAACCATGTTACAATGACTTTACAGCTCTAGGGTAACCATGTTACAATGACTTTACAGCTCTAGGGTAACCATGTTACAATGACTTTACAGCTCTAGAGTAACCATGTTACAATGACTTTACAGCTCTAGAGTAACCATGTTACAATGACTTTACAGCTCTAGAGTAACCATGTTACAATGACGTTACAGCTCTAGAGTAACCATGTTACAATGACTTTACAGCTCTAGAGTAAACATGTTACAATGACGTTACAGCTCTAGAGTAAACATGTTACAATGACTTTACAGCTCTAGAGTAACCATGTTACAATGACGTTACAGCTCTAGAGTAAACATGTTACAATGACTTTACAGCTCTAGAGTAAACATGTTACAATGACTTTACAGCTCTAGAGTAAACATGTTACAATGACGTTACAGCTCTAGAGTAAACATGTTACAATGACTTTACAGCTCTAGAGTAAACATGTTACAATGACGTTACAGCTCTACAGTAACCATGTTATAAAGTTAAAGTGCTTCAGTAACCATGTTATAGCTCTATAGAAACCGTGCCTTGTCTTACCATCTTGGTGGAGCCGCTGTATTCGTTCTTCTCATTCATGTGGCACTCCCCATCATGGGGCTGGACCAGGCCTCCTAGTTTACCGTCCAAGGCCAGGTGAGGCACATCGTCTGTGGCAAACACCAGCAGGTGGAAGGCCTCCTTCCTCCAACCTATCCTCTCCTGCACAAGGGAAAATATGGTCACTTTACTGAAAGTTTTAGAGACACCTAACTGAGGTGTAAATTAAAGCTCATTTATGCTTGAGCCGTAAAATGTGGCCTCCGGAGGCATGCAGAGGCTAAATCAAGCTCTGTATCGCATCTCTGTGCGCCTCTCAAATTCTGTAACAATGTGGAGGGCTCCGTATCGACATGATTGGTTGATGGTAGGTGGGGGCAACTTCCTTCACAATAGCTCTGCCCTGGTAAGCGCAAGTAGTATTAAAGCCCTGACGTCTGCGTTGCAGTAAATCCTGAATGGCCAGTGCAGATGGCAGATTGACCATGAAGCGCCTTTTAGTCTCCTCCAGTTTACAGTAGGCAATTATTATTATTATACGTTTTTAACTAGGCAAGTCAGTTAAGAACAAATTCTTATTTACAATGACAGCCTAGGAACAGTGGGTTAACTGCCTTGTTCAGGGGCAGAACGACAGATTTGTACCTTGTCAGCTCGAGGATTCGATGTAGCAACCTTCCGTTACTGGCCCAATGCTTTAACCACTAAGGCTACCTGCCGCCATATGTAGTTTTGTACTTTCGTACTTTCGTAAATGCACAGGGGATCAGTCCATGAAATCAAGACAGAAGTACAGGCTTGATAAGAACAAAGAGACAAGTTCATTCTAACTGATCATAGATAGAAATTGATTTAAGATATAACAGTACTATAAAGCCTTTATAAAAGTGTTTGTAAAATATTTAATGTAAAAAGAGCTTGGCACGACACAGCTGACATAAAAGATCCCAGAAATGTTCCATATGCACAAGAAGCGTATTTCTCGCAAGTTTTGTGCCCAAATGTTTACCATCCCCGTTAGTGAGCATTTCTCCTATGCCAAGATAATCCATCCACCAGACAGGCATGGCATATCAAGAAGCTGATTAAACAGCATAATCATTACACAGGTGCACCTTGTGCTTGGGGACAATAAAAGCAACTAAAATTTGCTGTTTGTTTTGTCACAATGACAATTTTTGAGGGATCGTGTATTTGGCATGCTGACTGCAGGAATGTCCACCAGAGCTGCTGTCAGATAATTGAATGTGCATTTCTCTACCATAAGCCGCCTCATGTCATTTTAGAGAATTTGGAAGTACGTCCAACCGGCCTCACAAACGCAGACTACGTGTAACCACGCCAGCCCAAAACCTCCACATCCGGCTTCTAAGACCAGCCACCAAGACAGGTGACGAAACAGTGAGCATGCACAACCAAAGAATTTCTGCACAAACTGTCAGAAACCATCTCAGGGAAGCTCATCTGCGCGCTCGTCGTTCTCACCAGGGTCTTGACCGGACTGCAGTTCGCTTCATAACCAAATTCAGTGGGCAAATGCTCACCTTCGATGGCCACTGGCACGCTGGAGAAGTGTGCTCTTCACGGATGAATCCTGGTTTCAATGGTACTGGGCAAATGGCAGACGTGTGGGCGAGTGGTTTGCTTAGGTCAGCGTTATGAACAGAGTGCCCCATGGTGGCGGTGGGGTTACTGTATGGGCAGGCATAAGCTACGGACAACAAACAATTGCATTTTATTGATGGCAATTTGAACACACATATACCCAGTTACGAGTTCCTGAGGATGATTGTCGTGCCATTCATTTGCCGCCATCACCTCATGTTGAAGGATGATAATGCATGGCTCCATGTCGCAAGGATCTGCACACAATTCCTGGAAGTTGAAAATGTCCCAGTTCTTCCATGGCCTGCATACTCCGACTTGTCACCTATTGAGCATGTTTGGGATCCTCTGGATTGACGTGTATGACAGCTTATTCCAGTTCCCCCTAATATCCAGCAACTTCACACAGCCATTGAAGAGGAGTGGGACAACATTCCACAATCAACAGCATGATCAATTCAATGTGAAGGAGATGTGTCTTGCTGCATGAGGCAAATGGTGGTCACAACAGATACGGACTGGTTTTCTGATCCACTCCCCTACTGTCACCTTCTTGGAAATGGGCGGACCAAGGCGTAGCATGAGTATTGTTCCACATATTTATTTAAGTGAAACGAACAAAACAAAATAACAAAACTACAAAGACCATGAGGACGTAGTACACTAACAATCAATATCCCACAAAACACAGGTGGGGAAATAGCTACCTAAATATGATCGGGGCGGCAGGGTAGCCTAGTGGTTAGAGCGTTGGGCTAGTAACCGAAAGTTTGCAAGTTCAAATCCCTGAGCTGACAAGGTACAAATATGTCGTTCTGCCCCTGAACAGGCCGTCATTGAAAATAAGAATTTGTTCTTAACTGACTTGCCTAGTAAAATAAAGGTAAAAATTTAAAATAAAATAAAATAAAAATCAGAGGCAACGACTGTTGTGGTCATCCTGTCTGGGTTGGCGCCCCCCCCTTGGGTTGTGCCGTGGCGGAGATCTTTGTGGGCTATACTCAGCCTTGTCTCAGGATGGTAGGTTGGTGGTTGAAGATATCCCTCTAGTGGTGTGGGGGCTGTGCTTTGGCAAAGTGGGTGGGGTTATATCCTTCCTGTTTGGCCCTGTCCGGGGGTGTCCTCGGATGGGGCCACAGTGTCTCCTGACCCCTCCTGTCTCAGCCTCCAGTATTTATGCTGCAGTAGTTTATGTGTCGGGGGGCTGGGGTCAGTTTGTTATATCTGGAGTACTTCTCCTGTCCTATTCGGTGTCCTGTGTGAATCTAAGTGTGCGTTCTCTAATTCTCTCCTTCTCTCTTTCTTTCTCTCTCTCGGAGGACCTGAGCCCTAGGACCATGCCCCAGGACTACCTGACATGATGACTCCTTGCTGTCCCCAGTCCACCTGGCCATGCTGCTGTTCCAGTTTCAACTGACCTGAGCCCTAGGACCATGCCCCAGGACTACCTGACATGATGACTCCTTGCTGTCCCCAGTCCACCTGGCCATGCTGCTGCTCCAGTTTCAACTTCCACCTGACTGTGCTGCTGCTCCAGTTTCAACTGTTCTGCCTTATTATTATTCGACCATGCTGGTCATTTATGAACATTTGAACATCTTGGCCATGTTCTGTTATAATCTCCACCCGGCACAGACAGAAGAGGACTGGCCACCCCACATAGCCTGGTTCCTCTCTAGGTTTCTTCCTAGGTATTGGCCTTTCTAGGGAGTTTTTCCTAGCCACCGTGCTTCTACACCTGCATTGCTTGCTGTTTGGGGTTTTAGGCTGGGTTTCTGTACAGCACTTTGAGATATCAGCTGATGTACGAAGGGCTATATAAATAAATTTGATTTGATTTGATAAACAGCTGCCTCTAATTGGGAACCACATTAGCACCAACATAGAAATAAATATACTAGATCACACCATAGAGAACCAAGGGCTCTCTATGGTCAGGGCGTGACACCTACCTTTTATTTTTAAGGTATCTTTGACCAACATCTATCTGTATTCCCAGTCATGTGAAATCCATAGATTAGTGCCTTATGAATTCATTTCAATAGACTGATTTCCTTATATTAACTAAGCTCAGTAAAATTTTTGAAATTTTTGCATGTTGTGTTTATATATTTTTTCTATGTAGTAGGGAGTTGTAGTTGCCAACAGGCCAATATTGTACATAGTTTAGCGCAGAAAACGTGGTAATTAACTGCAATGACTATAATCCATTGCGCACACGCTTACTTGTCCGGTCTCGGTATGTATGGAGCAGACAAGGAGACCTACCTCGTTGACTGAAACAGAGAGAAGTGAGAACATGCAAGAGGGATAGAAAGCACACCTGAAAATACATGTACAGGTGTTGTCTAAGTGATTGATAGTTGGTATTCAGCAGTCAGAAAAGTATGCCTTATTTACATTGAAGAACTACTAAAATAGTGATTTTGTCAGAGAGCATAGACAACACCTGTACAGAGAAGAGATTACTTGGTCATCAAATAAAATAAATATTTGATTTAAAGTATTGTGAATAAATTATGGTTAATAAGTGATAAGCAGCAAATACTTGGTCATACTTGGTCATCAAATAAAATAAATATTTGATTTAAAGTATTGTGAATAAATTATGGTTAATAAGTGATAAGCAGCAATGGGCAGTCACAACCATCATGGGACAAAAAAAAAATTCTGTGTTACAGCATTCAACCCACATAATGCATTTAATGTCTAACCGAAACCGACCTCAAAATGCACTAATCGCTCTGCACTACTAGCTGTAAAGAGTAGTTCCTGCCCCTATAAAACACTATCACTTCATCATTATTATTATTATTACGAGGAAAGGAAACTATCACTTTCCACAAGCTTGACAACCACATACATCAACAAGGAGAGTAGCAGTTGTTATATCCAGAACAAGGTCATTATCAATGGAAAGCAGAGGTCAGAAAAAGTGTAACAGCAAAGTTAACATAGTGCTGAGTAATAGCATAACACTAAACACACCTGACCTTTCACCCATGTTTAGACATAAAAAGGCATCCATTTGTGATGCCCAGCCCAGTATATTCCCAAACTGTACCTCATACCATCATGGTCACCTAATCATCCCCAGCTTACAATTGGCTCATTCATCCCCCTCCTCTCCCCTGTAACTATTCCCCAGGTCGTTGCTGTAAATGAGAACGTGTTCTCAGTCAACTTACCTGGTAAAATAAATAGAAATATTATGTGCCACAGTACACAATAGAAAGAGATGTGGGTTGGCAGTTGGCATACGGGGCCCTTTTTGAATAACATGCTGGAATGCTAGAGACATTAAACAGAGCTGCCATGCTTCAAATGCGTTTTGTCTGGAGTGGTAGTTAGTTCACTATGTACGACAGTCATGCAACCATGCCCATTTGATGTGCAAAACAGACTGCCCGATCCAAGTTTCTGTTACAACAAATCGCATGGTAGAGTTGGGAGGGAGGGAGTCATTCTCTGTGATATAAACTGTGATATGACCGGGCCTGTTTCTATTAGTGAGTGGGCTTCTTGTCAGCTGCACCAGACTAGACATCCTGTTCAACCAACAGGTGCTTTGAATTAACAGACTCAATTAACCCCAAGTCTCAATTGTGACTTGTGTTCATTAAGCACAAAATGGGGGGGGGGACGACAATCAGACCAGGGAGGGACTACCTACACCTACTCAGTAATAAATGCTCATTTTCGTATTCCATTGTGTGTGCTAATGAACACGACCAGGGCCTCAATCCATCATGTCTACCTGACTGACAGCTCACAGTAGAAAACCTAAAGGGACTTGACTGACAGAAAACCTGGTTCTGATTGGTTAGGATTAAGGTTTAAGATTAAGGTTAGGGTCAGGGTTATAGGTTGGCATGCCAGCCGGTCACATCCCATTAATCACACCCCGGCCTCAGCTCACCTTACAGACGGCAGCCTGCAGGATGGCGTCGAAGCCTCCCTCCGGAGCGTCCCTGTTGCGAGACACCATCTGTTTCTGCACCTCCTCGTTGAAGCGATCCACCTTGTCCGTCAGGGAGAGGAGGTGGCGGAACCCAAAGGAAGGGACACAGTTGGGGAACAGCTTGTATCTGTGGAGAGGGAACTTTTAAAATAAATTATGCTATGTATGTAACAGACCTGGGTTAAAATAGTATTGATTTGTGTTTGATTGAGCTTGTCTGGCACAGTGGAACCAATGAAATAGTGCAAACCCTGCACATTTGGCACCCCCACACAGGCTCTCATCCAGGCAAACTATTTCAAATACTGGCTACATTTAACATGGTATAATGCAGTTTCCTCAAGAGGAAGACCTCAGTGACATTCTAACACGCAATTCATCCTGGAGGAAACCCATATCATTTGGGGCATTTGATGGTTTTGGCAAGGGCAGAGGTGTGTTAAGGACGAGAGGCCCAAACGGCATGATCTGTCCTCTGCCCCTAACATTTTCCTGCAGTACTGCCTCTTTGACTGACACACAGTCCACACACAGGACCCAGGGCATAACCTAGTTGGGCAGTGATGCGTGATGATGGCACTAAGTAAGTGCGGCGTAATCTCACCTCCAGGGCAAATGTGGTGTGTGATGTGTGGGCGGCTGCTTTCAACCTCTATGTTCTATTCTGTTCCCTTTCAGCCTGCCATCATCATCATCATCATCATCATCATCCACAGCAAGCCTCAGCATCACTTGATAAAGATTAACAAAAATGACTGTATATAATTCAAATACTGAGCTATAGTGTATGCTCAAAAACATTTGGAAATTAGATTATACTAATACAATTGCTTAGAGAAAGATTTTGCTTAACAAGTACTATTTATTTCCTCCAAAAAGCTAGGGGTCAAAATTGACACCCCTGTTGTCAATACCTCACCTTGCTGAGCATTTTTCTAAAATGTTTAATGAGTTGGAGAACACATTGGGAGGGATGTTAGATCATTCCTCCATACAGCATCATTCTATATATTTGATATCCTTCATCTGCACTTATGGACATCCCTCAATTCAAACCACAGCTTTTCAATGGGTTTCAAGTCCAGACACCGAGATGGCCATTGCAAAATGTTGATATTGTGTGTGCTTAGTGTTATTGTCTTGCTGGAAGATCAACTTGCATTTTCAAGTTTCAGCATCCAGGCAGAGGTGAGCAGGTTTTTGGCTAAAATACCCTGGTACTGGGTAAAGTTCATGATGCCATTAACCTTAACAAGGGCCTCACTCCAGCGGAAGCTAAATATCCCCATAACATCAAAGATCCACATTCTCATTTTGATGCCAGACCCACCACAGGTGTGCTTTGCCAAAGAGCTCTATTCTCATTTTGATGCCAGACCCACCACTGGTGTGCGTTGCCAAAGAGCTCTATTCTCATGTCATCAAACAAATGTAATCGCCCTGAAGTTTGCTAAATGGCATTGGCACTTGGATTGGTTAATGGCATCATGAACTTTACCTAGTACCAGGATATATGGTCAGATGACATGAAAATAGAGCTTGAATTGAAGGCGGCAGTCCAAAAAAACAAACCCGATGTGTTCTTCAACTCAGAAAACATTTTAGAAAAAGGCTCAGTACAGTTATCTTCGCAGGGTGAGGCATTGTTCGCTGCAGCTAGCGACTTGAACGAGTGCAAACACTCAAACTGGACAGTCTTCATTCAAAGACTCAATCATGGACACTCTTACTGATAGTTGTAGCTGCTTTGTGTGATGTATTGTTGTATCTTTCCCTTTGTGCTGTTGTCTGTGCCCAATAAATGTTTGTACCGCTACCATGCTGTGTTGTCATGTGTTGCTGCCTTGCTATGTTGTAGTCTTAGGTCTCTCTTTATGTAGTGTTGTCTCTCTTGCTGTGATGTGTGTTTTGTCATACATATACACACACAATTATTATAAAATATTTACAAAAATGTAAATACCAGGCCCAGGAAGCCTTTTGCTAGGCCGTCATTGTAAATAACAATTTGTTCTTAAAACTTGCCTAGTTAAATAAATAAAAGAAAGAAAGGTATTGAAAACAGGGGTGTCCATTTTTACTCCTACCTTTGTTTAAGAGGTCATCTTTTTTTCTTTTCAGTCTCTTTCTCTACAGCTCAGTATTTGAATAATTATTGTATACAGTCATTTTTCTAATCCTCATTAAGGGTGTCAATCATTTCAGACCCCACTGTAACAGAGTGGACAGGACAGGGTCAATTACCACTTTCACAGAAAAATGATCCTGAAGTGTGAATGGTATAAGAAGATATAAAATGGTTAGTGAACTGACACAGTGATACAGTCGTTCCCTCTCTCACACTACTACTCTAGTTTTAGAGGAAGACATTCTAAGCAAAGTGCCCTCACTTCCATTTTAGTAGAAATACAGCACCTTGATATATATACTAAAATATTGATATTACACTTGATCCTAGATGAAATCCACAAAATCCCAACATGAACCCAAATGATTTCAGCTGCACTCCCTATTGGATTCCCAAATCAACCGAAAACACATGGTCGTGCTCTTGCAGTCAGTAACAATGCCCTTCCTCAGTTCTCACCCATTGCAGGGGTTGTCCTGGTACTTGGTGGCTGTGTAAGAGAATGGTGACATGTTCTTGTCTACGAAGGAGCCAAAGCCTAGTCTGAAGTTTGAGGTGAGTTTCCTCATCTCGTCAGCCAGCTTGGTGCCCAGGTTCCTGATGGTGTCCAGGTCATCCTTCATGGACAGAGACAGGTCCATCAGGTAGTACAGGTCAACAGGGTAGTCCTCCACCTGACGCACCTGCACTTCGAATGAGGTCTGGTCACCTAGCGGGAGGGGGAAATTGATTGATTTGTGCCATTGCTTTGATAGGTTTACAAATCAAACAGCATCCTACATTTTCCCTGTACAGTGGGTTGACTTAATATTTTCTAAGAAAAGTGGTTTTTCCCCCAATTATACTGAACAGAAATATAAACGCAACATGTACAGTGTCGGTCCCATATTTCATGAGCTGAAATAAAAGATCCGATAAAGGTTTCAAACCAGTGGCAACCTGTCATTTGAGACTTGCCTTGTTATTAAAAAAATACATGTTTTATTGCCTGTTATTCTGGCATTAACACATGTCACATATCAGTTTGGGGGGGGGGGGGACACTACGTCACCGCCAAGTCTGAGGGTAGAGCTAGAAAATGTTATCCCTCTGTGTGCAGGCATAGAGTTACATAAGAAGTGCCCATCCAAGAAGGCTCAAGGTGAGAACTTGTTCTCAACTGGTCTACCTGGTTAAATAAATGTGGTAATTTTGTATTTATTTTTTAAATAAGGTTATTTGCCACAGATAAAATGACATCTACAGTAGCTTTGATTGGACTAATCATGTCATCATCATACTTTCAAAATCTTAGCTAGCAGTCATCATAAATCAAGTCGAAAATCTACTGGCAAAACGTTTTTAATCCTTGTCATATGAAGATAAATAATGAAGAGAAATTATAGATAAAACATAGTGCTCATCGGCCATTGGACATAAACATTACAAAACAAGTTGGAAATCGCAAATTCAACAATGAGTGCTTTGGAAGGAATCAATGACAGTGGCTAACTGCAAGCATTGCAAAGCAATCACTAGCCTGCTATTCAGTGGCTGTGTGGTCCCACATCTGGGATTAAGGGGCACTTTTCCAAGTTTAAAATGATAAACTTTCAACATCGGCCATGCTGTCAATGAAGCATGATTTGTGCAGCACTCAAAACAACTGTTTACTTGGAACGGCAAAATCTGACTTTAGTTAGTTCAAGACAACTGGGAACTCGGGATAAAGAAACTACGACTGGGAAATACGTTTTGAACTTTCATCCAACTTTGAATTGTAAAGCCGGCGTCTTTCTAGAGATAAGACCGGAGATCAATGACGTCATCATGAATCAACCTTGTTTTGAAAGCACCATAAATACAGAGAATGCCAGACTACGATGACAAAATTTGCCCACGAAGGACCGCCGCACCACCTTCCATTTCAAGTGAGCACAGCACAAGGGGAGTCCAGAAATGTATTGTATGCTGCTGCCTAAATTATGTAATATGCCAGGGAGATATGTACAGTGCAGTTAAGAAAGTAATACTAAGCGTATGTTGTGTAGTAAGATGTTAGTAGCACATGTGCGTCACCCTAATAATTTGTTCTATTTAACCCACTTAATTTCGCCTACTGTTCTGACATGTAGCCTATAACCGGTTTTAGAGAAATGTAATCATTGAATATTGTAAGAGCTTTCATTGTCTGCTTATATGCCCTCTATATTTATCCTACGGTTCTAACTTGGTGTACAAGGAGAACACTAAGAACGGCCCATGTTCTGAATTCTGTTGCTGTACATTTCAAAAGTGCTAAACAAATAGTTAGGATGGACGTAGTCAGTATCTCTCGCTCATTAATGTCTTAGTCGAAATTAAGGATTGCCTCATGCGCTCGTTGTCCCCTTATGCCATAGTTTGGCAGTAAATTAGGCTGAATTAAACTGTTTCGTTGCCAGACAAGGCTCTGCAGATAGCCAGGTGTAGCAGTCGTAAGATGTTGGGACAGCTTTATGTAGGCCTTAACAGTTTGTGGGCACCTTTTGTCACCGTTATAGTGCAATTCATGTATTGTTTAGTGTTGTGGCTTTGCTGGCATGCATTCCACTTATATTATTTTGCCCCACCAAGATTTACATGCTAAAATCGACACTGTTCCATACGCACAAAAAGCTTATTTCTCTCAAATTGCGTGCACAAATGTCTTTACCTCCCTGTTAGTGAGTAGTTCTCCTTTGCCAATATAACCCAACCCATATCAAGAAGCTGATTATACAGCATGAACACTATACACAGGTGCACCTTGTGCTGGGGAAAATAAAAGGCCACTCTAAAATGTGCAGTTTTGTCACACAACACAATGCCACAGTTGTCTCAAGTTGAGGGAGCGTGCAGTCGGAATGCTGACTGCAGGAATGTCCACCAGAAGTGTTGTCAGATAATTTAAAATGTTAATTTCTCTACCAATGCCGTTTTAGAGAATTTGGCAGTCTGTCCAACCGGTCTCACAACCGCAGATCATGTGTAACCACGCCAGCCCGGACCTCCACATCCGGCTTCTTCACCTGCGGGATCGTCTGACACCAGCCATCCGGACATCTGATGAAACTGAGGAGTATTTCAATCTATTATATAACGCCCTTTTGTGGGGGGAAACTTGTTCTGATCGGCTGGGCCAGCATCCCAGTCTGGCTCCTAAGTGGGTGGGCCTATGCCTTCCCAGGCCCACCCATGTCTGCGCCCGTGCCCAGTCATGTGAAAACCATTAGGACCTAATAAATGTATTTCAATTTACTGATTTTCCTAATAGGAACTGTAACATGTTGCGTTTCTATATTTTTGTTCAGTAAACAGTGTAAACAGTGTTCCATATACAGCTCATGTCTCTCCAACCTTTGGTTCAAACCCTGTTACCTTTGTGCTCAAACCCTGTCACATTGTGCTCTGAGAGGGTTGATTCTCTGTGCTTGCCTGGTCTCATACATGACATAGGCCTACATGGCACAAAAAGACTGGATCACTAGGCTAGGACTGGGCTTACCTGGTCTAAGATTCAGGGAGATCTTCTGGGGCATGATCTGGATGACATCATACTGGGTCGGCCCGGAGCCTTTGGAGCTGAGGGGTTCGCTCTTCACTACCATGGTTGTGCTACTAGGACTCTCTATGTTATGGGCCTCACAGCCTCTCTTCTGCAGGTTCTGACTCAAGTCACACCGTGACGTCAGGGTCCTCGCCCTGCCAAACTCCTGAGGAAAGAACAAACTAATGACACCTGTCATGCAATGTAAAAGCTAGAGTACACACTTGTCTGCCTCTCAGCCCTGCCTCTCCGCTTCAGTTGAGTATTGGTAAGCGAAATTAAAGGATAGGGGTAATCTTCTAAATTTTTCTTTTAGTTCTGTGAGACAATTGTAGGTCTGAAAGCAGGTGTAGACAATCCACTATGTACAGAGAACAAATTTCCAGAACTGCACAGGTGCACTCTTACATCCTGTTGGCTCAAACATGCTCAGGAGTGATGATGGCTTTTCGTTTTGCATGTGAACTCGAAACACTACACAGCAGTATGAGAGTCCTCACCTCACACTAAGACAACTATTGGGTTCAGTATGTCACATTTAGACATTTTGTGAGAGTATTACTAATCTCACCACCACAGTGGTGCATTGTAAACCTAACACTGGAGGAGTGAGGCACATGCCCTACCTCTTGCGCGCACCAGGCGCAGCTCGGAGAGATGAGGAGGCATTCTTCACAGGATGTAGCGCTGCCACTCATACAAACATTGAGTCCTAATGAGAAAGTAGTAAAAGTAACCAAACAGAATCTCTGGAACAGTGTTGATCGTTCATTACATTAGATTTACAGACAATCAAACTCACGTGAACAGACATGTAATACACACATATTTAGTATTTTTCTTATTCAAGCGCAGGTGGAATATGGCAATTACAATTTAGATCATTTCTTCCACGTCAGCGTGAAACATAGTGCTTAAATCGATTTAAAGGTATATGATCGAAGATGTTGGTTTAGAAATAGCCTTTATTATTCAAACATGAATTTACACTTCAATGCAACGTGTCAAACATTTGAAAGAGTGACAACCACAACAGACTATTTAGTTTTCACAGGGAAACAATCGAGTGTGTATGGCAACATTGTTGCATGATTTTCACGGCTACTATAACGATTGTCCCACTTTTAATACACTATAACAAGCGACTGCATATGAAAACTAGTCTTCTAGAACACTTTCCCGTGGATTACAGCCAGTATAGGCCATTTAGAACACGTTTCGAGAATAATGTTTTGCTCCTCAGTTTCAAGAAGAAAAAACGTTCTTACCTTGTGCAACATTGTGAATAAATATTTCCAGAACCATGCAGCCGAAGGCTGTACGGTACACCAACTGCCACGGGCTCCACATAATTTCCTCGTAGTGGGTCCGATATTCAAAAGTCTATGTTTGTGAAGTTATGGCACTGAAGTCGGCAGTCGAACCTCACTTTAGATCCAGGTTCTGTCTGCTCGGTCGGTGAAGACTAGTGAACCATTCTCTTTGTCCATTTGAACTCCAGCAAAGCTAATCGGCCTCATAATGTAAACGCGACCTCCAAACAAACATTACAATTCATTGTCCTTCTGAAGAATTCCGCACAACAGGAGGAAAACAATATTTTGCAATGTTGGGTTTAAGGAGTCAAAAGCTGTGATTTTTGAAAGTAGTTATGCAGAGCCAGTTTACCATGATGTCCGGAGTTCACTCATAACTGACACCATTGGTTATTGTTTTCCATAACTTTTCAAATGGTTATAAGCCCTTATTTTTGTGCAATAATTGCCAGTCAAAATTAGTTGAAAGTAGAAGTTCGGTCTAAATGTAGAATAGAATTTCACTTTATTAGAATAGTTTTTCCCTAGCAAATGTGTGTTTTAATCAGTCTCTATAGTTGCAAATCCAGCCGCTAGTCTCCGCCCATTCGTTAACCCCATAGAGATAGACAGAGGAGTCGTCTCCATTACGATGCCATTATAGCGCCTGTGACAGCATCGGAGTCGCTGTTGAGGCTACAACCAATAGGAACACCACACAGCTTACTACTTTAAAATGGCGGAAGCACGGTGGAAGCCCTCAATGGCACTGCCCATGCTAAAATAGCCTTTTGGCTACTAGAGGCCTCTATGATTTTCTATGGTTAACCCTTTCGTTTGTTAACCACCTCAGATGACTTCAACACGTTGCATTGACACAGATAACAGACACACATCCATGTTTGCCAGGCAGGGCAACAACAGTCATTATAAACTGGGTTGTTCGAGCCCTGAATCCTGATTGGCTGACAGCCGTGGTATATCAGATCGTATACCATGGGTATGACAAAACCTGGACCCGTACAAATCAGCTGGGCTTGACAATCTGGACCCTCTATTTCTGAAACTATCCGCCGCCATTGTCGCAACCCCTATTACCAGCCTGTTCAACCTCTCTTTCATATCGTCTGAGATCCCCAAGGATTGGAAAGCTGCCGCAGTCATCCCCCTCTTCAAAGGGGGAGACACCCTGGACCCAAACTGTTACAGACCTATATCCATCCTGCCCTGCCTATCTAAGGTCTTCGAAAGCCAAGTCAACAAACAGGTCACTGACCATCTAGAATCCCACCGTACCTTCTCCGCTGTGCAATCTGGTTTCCGAGCCGGTCACGGGTGCACCTCAGCCACGCTCAAGGTACTAAACGATATCATAACCGCCATCGATAAAAGACAGTACTGTGCAGCCGTCTTCATCGACCTTGCCAAGGCTTTCGACTCTGTCAATCACCATATTCTTATCGGCAGACTCAGTAGCCTCGGTTTTTCTGATGACTGCCTTGCCTGGTTCACCAACTACTTTGCAGACAGAGTTCCGTGTGTCAAATCGGAGGGCATGCTGTCCGGTCCTCTGGCAGTCTCTATGGGGGTGCCACAGGGTTCAATTCTCGGGCAGACTCTTTTCTCTGTATATATCAATGATGTTGCTCTTGCTGCGGGCGATTCCCTGATCCACCTCTACGCAGACGACACCATTCTATATACTTCCGGCCCGTCCTTGGACACTGTGCTATCTAACCTCCAAACGAGCTTCAATGCCATACAACACTCCTTCCATGGCCTCCAACTGCTCTTAAACGCTAGTAAAACCAAATGCATGCTTTTCAACCGTTCGCTGCCTGCACCCGCACGCCTGACTAGCATCACCACCCTGGATGGTTCCGACCTTGAATATGTGGACATCTATAAGTGCCTAGGTGTCTGGCTAGACTGCAAACTCTCCTTCCAGACTCATATCAAACATCTCCAATCGAAAATCAAATCTAGAGTCGGCTTTCTATTCCGCAACAAAGCCTCCTTCACTCACGCCGTCAAACTTACCCTAGTAAAACTGACTATCCTACCGATCCTCGACTTCGGCGATGTCATCTACAAAATTGCTTCCAACACTCTACTCAGCAAACTGGATGCAGTTTATCACAGTGCCATCCGTTTTGTCACTAAAGCACCTTATACCACCCACCACTGCGACCTGTATGCTCTAGTCGGCTGGCCCTCGCTACATATTCGTCGCCAGACCCACTGGCTCCAGGTCATCTACAAGTCCATGCTAGGTAAAGCTCCGCCTTTTCTCAGTTCACTGGTCACGATGGCAACACCCACCGGTAGCACGCGCTCCAGCAGGTGTATCTCACTGATCATCCCTAAAGCCAACACCTCATTTGGCTGCCTTTCGTTCCAGTTCTCTGCTGCCTGTGACTGGAACGAATTGCAAAAATCGCTGAAGTTGGAGACTTTATCTCCCTCACCAACTTCAAACATCTGCTATCTGAGCAGCTAACCGATCGCTGCAGCTGTACATAGTCTATCAGTAAATAGCTCACCCATTTTTACCTACCTCATCCCCATACTGTTTTTATTTATTTACTTTTCTGCTCTTTTGCACACCAATATCTCTACCTGTACATGACCATCTGATCATTTATCACTCCAGTGTTAATCTGCAAAATTGTAATTATTTGCCTACCCCCTCATGCCTTTTGCACACAATGTATATAGACTCTCTTTTTTTCTTTTCTACTGTGTTATTGACTTGTTAATTGTTTACTCCATGTGTAACTCTGTGTTGTCTGTTCACACTGCTATGCTTTATCTTGGCCAGGTCGCAGTTGCAAATGAGAACTTGTTCTCAACTAGCCTACCTGGTTAAATAAAGGTGAAATAAAAATAAAATAAAAAACTACTTTAATAACATTGGTAACCAGTTTATAATAGCAATAAGGAACCTCAGGGGTGTGTGGTATACGGCCAATATACTACGGCTAAGGGCTGTATCCAGGCACTCAGCGATGCATCATACATAATAACAGCCCTTTGCCGTGTGGTTGCCATAGCATAATAGGTCACAATTTAGAGTTTACTTGACTGCCATTTGAGAATAGGCTAATTGCGAATATTCAAAAAGGTTATTGGCCCAGTCTAAAAATGTATTATCCCAGTAAGTATACAGATAATATATAGATGGAAATATGAGCAGAAAGCTTAGTCAATGTAACCTAATCACCTGTTGAGCACATTCAGAAGTCACATGTCTCTGTTAAATGTTTTCACCCGTTAGATACAATGGAGCGTGCGTAGGGTCTAGGTGAACGGAAACGCACTGGATCAACAAACCGCCCTTGGCTGTCTCTGCCTGGCTGGTTCCCCTCTCTCCACTGGGATTCTCTGCCTCAAGTCACTGGCTTACATTTGCTCTTCCATGCCATCCCTAGGAGGGGTGCGTCACTTGAGTGGGTTGAGTCACTGATGTGATCTTCCTGTCCGGGTTGGCGCCCCCACTTGGGTTGTGCCGTGGGGGAGATCTTTGTGAGCTATACTCGGCCTTGTCTCAGGCCCTGTCCAGGAGTATAGTCAGACGGGGCCAGTGTTTCCCGACCCCTTCTGTCTCAGCCTCCAGTATTTATGCTGCAATAGTTTGTGTCGGGGGGCTAGGGTCAGTGTTTTTCTGGAGTATTTCTCCTGTCTTACCCAGTGTCCTGTGTGAATTTAAGTATGCTCTCTAATTATCTTTTTTTCTCAGAGGACCTGAGCCCTAGGACCATCTGCCCTGAGGTCTCCTTGCTGTCCCCAGTCCACCTGGTTGTGCTGCTGCTCCAGTTTCAACTGTTCTTCCTGCGGCTATGAAATTCCTGACCTATTCACCGAACGTGCTAACTGTCCCAGACCTGCTGTTTCAACGCTCTAGAGACAGCAGGAGCGGTAGAGATACTCTGAATGATCGGCTATGAAAAGCCAACTGACATTTACTCCTGAAGTGCTGACCTGTTGCACCCTTTACAACCACTGTGATAACGATAATAATAATTTGACCCTGCTGTTTCTCTATGAACATTTGAACATCTTGGCCATGTTCTGCTATAAAAAGAGGACTGGCCACCCCTCATAGCCTGGTTCCTCTCTAGGTTTCTTCCTAGGTTCTGGCCTTTCTAGGGAGTTTTTCCTAACCATCGTGCTTACACCTGCATTGCTTGCGGTTTGGAGTTTTAGGCTGGGTTTCTGTACAGCACTTTGTGACATCGGCTGATGTAAGAAGGGCTTTATCAATACATTTGATTGATTACTAATGATCGGGGAGCTCATGTAATCAGCACCGCTTTAACATGCGCAGTAATACCCTATGGTTTACACCTCACAGGCCCGGCTCAGTAGATTATTCAGTTTAGTGTTCAGCGATCAACAAAACCTGGAAGCTTGCACCATCTGCTGGCCATTAACTGAAATGTGAGACTTTGCATGATAAAGAGAGATGTATGCCTATGCATGTTATGCAAGCACATCATGCAAGCACATCAAGGCCAGCTGGGGCTGAGAGAGAAACTCAATTCACAACATCCCAAACTATAGTCTCTTTTATTAAAGCAACAAAAATCCAAACTGAAATTATACATCCAACAGGCTAAGTACAGTGCCTTCGGAAAATACACAGTGGTGGATGCATCATGTTATGGGTATGCTTGTAATCGTAAAGGACTGGGGAGTATATATAAAAAATAAATGTAAAAAAAACAAAATATTATGGCATTAAGGACAGGCAAAATCCTAGGGGAAAACCTGGTTGTCTGCTTTCCACCAGACACTGGGAGATCAATTCACCTTTCAGCAGGACAGTAACCTAAAACAAGACCAAATCTACACTGGAATTTCTTACCAAGAAGACAGTGAATGTTCCTGAGTGTCTGAGTTACAGCTTGAAAATCTATGGCAAAACCTGAAAATGGTTGTAACAAAGACCAACTACCAATTTTGAAAAGAATAAATGGGCAAATGTTACACATTCCAGGTGTGCAAAGCTCTTAGACTTACCCAGAAAGACTCACAGCTGTAATCACTGCCAAAGGTGCTTCTACAAAGTATTGACTCAGGGGTGTGAACATTGATGTAAATGAGATGCTTCTGCATTTCATTTTCAATACATATGACAAAAATAAAAATCTAAAAACATGCTTACTTTGTCATTATGGGGTATTGTGTGTAGATCTATTTAATCCATTTTGAATTCAGTCTGACAAAATGTGGAATAAGTCAAGGGGTATGAATACTTTCTGAAGGCACTGTAGCTTTGTCAATAACAGTATTCTAATACTGAAAGGGTGGACAAAGGGGAAAATGGTAGAATCTGGAAGGATACGTGAACTACGCTTCCAGACATTATTAAGCAAATTGTCCTGTTGAGAACAAAACAAATGTATTTTTAAACACAACCTACCCTGATATCCAAGAACATTTCAGGTTCTCAGATTTATTTTAACTGAAACAGAACATAAAACATTCTGCAAAACTCCTTTGCAATTCTACCGTGATTTGAATTAACTTAACAATTAAATTGTAATTGAACCATTTGCAAACAATTTTTTTATATTTGCACTTTTCAGGTTCAAAAGTAGATAAAACAATTCACGGAGTATTGTAGCAAAAGAGTAGAGTAATAACATTCCGTATGTGAGGAACAAACAAAACAGATACGTTTTTTACTACATTCAAGTAAATCAAAAGCCTGGCTTTGGGCAAACCTGTAACCTGTGTTTCAACAAAGGCAAATATCAACAATAGAATAGAAAGTGGAGTCCTTATCGTGTCAGCAGGTCAGAGGTCATGTTTACAATGGTCTTGAGAGGCAGGCCACTGAGGAACCCCTGGTGTTTGGCCCTCAGCTCCAGCAGGGCGTCTACAATCCTTTGCCTCCCTGCCTCTGGGTGGCGCAATGACAAATGGGCCATCAGTGTATCGAAGCTACCCATGGTGGCGTAGTGCTGGGGCACACAGGTCCCCGACGCCGTGGGGGAGTCACACACGGTGGTCCTCTTCTGGAGGCTGAGCTGCAGGGGCTGGAGAGAGAGACAGACGAGAACAGAGACCAAAGCAATCATTATTGACCAATAATTCAGGGAGCAATCCACGCATTGCAACAGGTTGAAAACAAATCCATTTCCCATCTACAATCCCTGACTACAAAACAAAAACTGTAGAGAACCTAACCATCAGTGGGGTGGTGATATGGGTGTTTCTCCTCTTGGAGTCTTGGGGGCATGGAGTGTCTCCAGAGGGCCCTGCCTTGGTGCTGGCTGAGGGACTATGCTGCTGCTGGGTTTGCCGCCCCTGACCCTGGCTCTGGTTACCAGTGTGGCTTGGGCTGCAGATGTGCGCCACATGCACCGTCTGTCCATGCATACTGCACCCATCCATCTCACTCACTGCACTGTCAGCCATCTTTGGACCACTCACAGTCACTATGGCAACTCTGCATGGAACAGAGAGGTGTTAACATTGACATGTACTCCATTGCTTCATGTGAGGGGACAATATCTTTATACAAAAGTATGTTGATGTTATTATATTGAAATCTTGATGTAACAGTTAAGTTGCCTTGGAACGCTTATATATTCCTTAACGTAGTTTCATTCTACAGGGTCACTGGTTTTATTTTACCGGAGGTTGTTGCTGAAGGTAGAAATGCTCACTTCAGAAGCCTGATACTTCTCAAACCAGAGCATAACTTCTCTCTATGAAGACAGACAGGAGACTTATTAGGATCTGTTGGCCCCTGGTGGCCAAATCACTCCAACTTTCCCATTTTTATCCGAGATTCCTTAATCTCCTTGCTTCCTTTCAAACAGCATTGGAGAATAAGGTCCAAGGGAAGGGACCTTGGAACTTCTCCAAAACGTTTAACGCAATGGATGCAAGGAATTGAAGATTGATTGAGTTAGAGACATTGTCACATGCTGAGGCTTACCTCCGTTACATCACTGGGAAGGTCTGTGACGCACAGGAAGGAGCTCTGATCCTTCTCCCCAACGACTCCTAAATATGAATTAATGTTTATGAACACTGCCTATGAACTTGTTAGGTGTGGGTTATGAATGTGTTATGAAATCCTTATGTACCGGTAGGTAGTGTTACCGAAATATCAAATTCAGCAAGATCCATTCAAATTATGTACAACGCACATTGAAACATTTGAAACTCAAATACCCGTGAACGAAAAATCTTTAGGGGTATGTCGGTCATGCGGCTTTTCCCCCTCAACCCTATTCTTGCCATTTCCTTCCTCCACCAGGACCTCAGCCAGACCTCCTTCCTTCAGCTTTACACCATCAGGCTCAAGGTCCTCCTCTGCATCGAACCACGCCTCGCTGGAGTTGTGGTCTTTGGTTCCACCTGTTGAGTGCGAGAATTCGGAAATCCAGGTGGATCGGAACCAGCTTTGCGAACACTGTGGAACACTGTAGTGCAACGTATTGTATGTTTATAAATTCAATGCGCCAATGTGTTTGTATCGATCCCTCCCTATTCAAATAAACCATTAATGAATGAATAAACATGTCTAATTACCTGGCCTGGGCCTCCGGTTGACCACAGGTTGCTGGGGGAGGTGGATGACCGCTTTCACAGATCTGCAGTCCTCAGCCTTTGGGTTACCAATGGGCCCTTCTGCCTTGATCCTGCCAACCATCCCATCATCCTGTCCAAGGACTGATAAAACAGACTGGGACAGACTGGGTCTGTTTAACTCTCCATCACCACCTACACTGGCGTCGTCGACATGGGCATCCTCTACCTGCAACTGCTGGGAGCTCCTACCTGAGGCACTGGATAGAAAATATCTTAAAAACAGCCAACTTCATTCATTCATTCATTCATTCACTCACTCATTATTCAATTAGTAAAATACATACTCAGACAGAGCATTTCCCAAAGACTCGTCAATTATCTGAAAAGGGGAAAAACAACCATGAGATCCACACTGCATAGTACAAACAAAATGTACTGAGGAAGGAAGGGCACCAGAGGGAATTTACATGTTGGGGGACATAGCTGGTCCCTGAGGTGATCCTCTGGGAGTCGACAGACAGGGGCCTGAGCTGGTCCAGGGGTATACCTGACAGGACCCGTCTTCTCATCTCTCTGTAGTCTACCTCCAGGACCTGCAGCACCGTCACCAGGCTCTCAGGAGGCCCCTCAGTCCTACAGGGGGATGGGGATATAAACTGAGCAAAAAAAAGAAACATCCTCTCACTGTCAACTGTGTTAATTTTCAGCAAACTTAACATGGGTAAATATTTGTATGAACATAAGATTCAACAACTGAGACAAACTGAACAACGTCCACAGACATGTGATTAACAAATGGAATAATGTGTCCCTGAACAAAGGGGGGGGGGGTCCGTATCTGGTGTGGCCACCAGCTGCATTAAGTACTGCAATGAATCTCCTCCTCATGCACTGCACCAGATTTGCCAGTTCTTGCTGTGAGGTGTTACCCCACTCTTCCACCAAGGCACCTGCAAGTTCCTGGACATTTCTGGGGCGAATGGCCTTAGCCCTCACCCTCCGATCCAACAGGTCCCAGACATGCTCAATGGGATTGATATCCGGGCTCCTCCCTGGCCATGGTAGAACACTGACATTCCTGTCTTGCAGGAAATCACGCACAGAACGAGCAGCATGGCTGGTGGCATTGTCATGCTGGAGGGTCATGTCAGGATGAGCCTGCACGAAGGGAACCACGAGGGAGGAAGTCTTCCCTGTAACGCACAGCGTTGAGATTGCCTGCAATGACAAGCTCATTCCTTCGATGATAAACGCGAATTTGACCATCATCCCTGGTGAGACAAAACAGCAACTTTTTTGGCGACGTTGTTGCCGGTGAGGACCTGCCTTACAACATGCCTACAAGCCCTCAGTCCAGCCTCTCTCAGACAATTGCGGACAGTCTGATTGCCCTGGCCACATTGGCAGTCCTCATGCCTCCTTGCAGCATGCCTAAGGCACGTTCACCCAGATGAGCAGGGACCCTGGGCATAATAATTTGTGTTTTTCAGAGTTAGTAGAAAGACCTCTTTAGTGTCCTCAGTTTTCAGAACTGTGACCTTAATTGCCTACCGTTCCACAGGTGCATATTCATTGTTTATGGTTCATTGAACAAGCATCGGAAACAGTGTTCAAAACCTTTACAATGAAGATCTGTGAAGTAATTTGTATTTTTACGAATTATCTTTGAAAGACAGGGTCCTGAAAAAGGGACATTTCTTTTTTTGCTGAGTTTACATACTGGAATGATAACATAGGAATAATATAGCGTTGGTTTCCTGGATCCAGATTAAGCCTTTCCTGGACTAAAAACAAAATGTTCAATTAAGAGGATTTTTAGAGCTGCCATAACAGGGCAGGTGTATGCAACAGCTACATGACCATTATAGTGCCTGACTGAATGATCAGCAGGAGAGATGTACGATCAGATAGAAATAACTAACACATGTCCAATGATGTTTTGAACTCATTGAATAAATCAATGAGTTTAATTGTCTCCGGTCCCTTACCCTGGACATAAATTATGTACGACAGTTCTGCACAACTCTGTAAGGTGCCAAGCTGTCATATCTCCTGTCCCTTACCCCTGGACCAGACGGTCTCCCTCAGGTGAGGTGTAGTAGCGTCTCCAGCAGTGCCGTTGGCACATCCCATACTGCAGGGCCAGCAGGTTCAGCTCTGCCCGCGTGGCACGCTGGCCACAGTCACATTCACCACGGTCCGCGTTGTCGCAGCCTCTTCCATCTCTTACACTCACACCGCCTGCAGAGCTGATACAGGCAGCAACAGACATAGCCATGATCAGCACCTCAGCAGATAGAAGAATAGAACCATGGATATTTTCACGATCTCAAAAAAAAAAAAAATGGAAATGGAGGTATAACAGAACGAAGTGTCTAAAATACCTTGCCATTTGCTCTTTCAGCTCTTTCAGTTCCTCTTGAGAAAATTTCAGCTTGATGAATTCCTTAAGACATTTAGATATTGAAAAAATGTATCAGTAAAAAGGAAATCTGAATGATTACAAACATTACAGGAGGAGCATTAACTGTACCTCAGTCAGATACTCCAGGTCTGCCATGTGGACTTCAGTGATGACAGACTTGTCAGTTGTAGCTGTGCCATGAGTTTGTGTGTTCCGGTTGCAGCCTGTTAGACTGTGGTCAATACCAACCAACACATGTTTAGCGACGGCAGGGCAAGTATTTGTTGAATGGTCGGCGGTGCTTAGCCTGGCTTCTGTGACCCGTGAAGGCGAGAGATCAAAAGTCTGGTTCAGATTGACTAGCGAGAACGCAGACATACTGTTCTCATGCTGTGTGGTGGTCACGACGTCCGCCGATGCCCCACCAGGGCTTATTGACAAGGACTCCTCATAGATGGACAGCTCCTCTTTCTTCAGGGTTTGGGGTGCACTGCGACTCTCTCTAGACCAACCAGACTGGTCCATCTTGGTTTGGCCTTGAGGGGGTGTCACGTTTAAGTCAGGTGTCCCCTCATTACTTGCTTTATACATGAGAATACTCCCATCCTCTTTCATGAGGCTCCGGTAGTCGACACCGTTATTCTCTAGCTCGCATCTCGAGGCATCTTCCTCATTTGCTAGGTTACCGGGGCAGTTGTCGTAAGTCCAATCACAGTACTCGCTGCGGTCTCCAGCGCAGGAAGACACCATACTGCCTTCAGGTGGCTCCACCTCCACTGCGCCGCTAGGCTGCTCAGTGCTCCCCATGGTGGCCATGAGTGATAATGAGTCGTCGCGGTCGGGCTCCGCTAACTGGCTGGTGTTGATGCTGGTGTCGTTCCACTCTGTGCGGTCCATCCTAGTGCTGTTGAAGCTGTAGTACTCTGGAGGAGTCTCCCGGTCCAGCATGGGGAAGTCTGCCATCTGGTCATGCATGGAGTTGGCCATGGATTCACCCTCCTGGCTTTCGATGGCAGACTGGCTCAGGGTTTTTCCTCTATGGCTTTGTATCTCCAGCTCCATATCCAGAGAGAAGCTAGTCTGGGCAGACGGATCCTTATATACCACCACACTACTGCAGTTGTTGCCATCCTGCCACCGCCCTTCCTCCCACAGCTGAGAGAGCAGCTCGACCTTGGAGAAGTGCGCCTCCTGTTGGCCTGGAGAATCCTCTGTGGCTCCAATATGGCTGCAACTGGTATCACCACAGGCTGACTGGAAGCTATCCTGAAGGTTGACCAGACAGCCCACTGTTGTGGATGGGAAGGTAGTAGTAGTACAGGACTGAGGCTGACATCCCCTGAACTGTTGCACTGCTCCTGCTTCCGCCTGGAGGTGGGCTTGGACTGACTGGACTCCTCCGTGCCCTGAACAGTTGAACAGATTTAGCTCCTCCTTCAAGTTGTTGGGAAGAAGACCTAACTCTTTCTCCTCTTCTATGAGGAAGACAACAACATGGTTGTATCAAAATAAAGAAACAGAGCTAAAGGAAAACAACTTATGCTGTGGTGGTGAAATCAATTTAACTTTGTGGGATTCATAAAGTACTATTACTTAACTGCTAGTGTGGAATGAGAGACATTTAATATTACCCATTGACTGTGCACTAGTATACAACTGACTATGAATGGGCATGTTCCTTCCAAGATAGCAAATCTGTCCACACAATGCAAATATTACAGTCTGATTTGAATTATGATTCTAAACCACACCTGACTGGCATGCCGGGATCTCCTTATGGATAGGTGTGCTACAGCGTCGGCATATTTTAGCTCCTGAAGAACAACTGGTTCCACAGTTGGGACACTGAATCACACCATAGAATGTGGGCCTTCTGGATCTGAGAACAGCAGAAACCATGCTAAATTGATGACAATTGTTATTTTTCCTCTAGTCAACTACTGGTTGTAGAATCACACCTGGTGACCAACAAATGTAGTTATCTGAATTGACAGGAGAGAACACATACTTGTTTAGGTTTGACGACATCGTCTGCGTAACAGCAGGAGGTCTCCAGCAACCTCTCACCTGTTCTGTACACAAAATAAACATTTTAACATGATCAAATATAAAGTGTTATAAAAGTATAATACAACTATTAATTGAGTAAAATATACAGAGTAAAGACAGTTTACAGGTATATGTAATTCTGATGTATAGGCTATTCTTTCTCTGGGACAGTGGTGTACCTCCGTTTCACAAGGCCCCCTGCAAGGTTTAAGGTTTAATGTTTTCAGAAAAATGTATTGTAATTCTACACATTTTGCCATGGGACATAAATAAACAGTTGCTGTTTTAAAGCACATTTCCTGCAAATCTACACATTTTGCCATGGGGAAGAGCAAAAATGTACATTTTTATAACTAATCTCATGATATTCTACACATCGTCATGAGGCGGAAAGAAAAGTTTGCTGTTTTAAAAACTAATTTCCTGCTGTTTTAAAAGCTAATTTCCTGTTTATCTACACATTTTGACATGGTTTATGGTGTGTTCATATGCTATGAGCACTGGTACGCCAGTGCTCAGGGATAATTTAACCAGGGTTACAACAGAAAACAGTTAAAGTCAAGCAAAGCCATAACTCACGTTTCACATAAACTAGTTGTCTGGCTACGTTCAGAGCCGGATGCCTCTGCAGAAACCGATGGAGTCCTCCTTCCTCTGTGGAACAGAAAGTTGAAAGGGAAAGAATGAATCCATGGCTCTGTTTTCACTGAGACTACAGAAAGTAGGCTGTCAATAGGATTAATATTTTACAGGCAATTGGCGGCCCTGGATAGGGATTCTATACAACTGTTTCGTAATTTGACGGCAAAACTATAAGGACACTATTGGGAGTTTTTGTTTGTCTATTATATAACCTTCCCTGATCACTACTGTACCTTGTATGAGCTTCCTGTCCTCCACAGGCAGCGATAAGTACCAACCCAGCAGCTTGGGGTCTGTCAGCTCCAGGAAATGGGTGACTTTCACCAGGTCAAACACAGACCTGTAACATGCAGAGTTAGACCTAGGTTGCTTCCCGATACGCCAAACCTCTCCCAAAGTATGCACTTGCATACTCCTATTCTTGAATTTAAAAGCATTGGATTGGTGTAAGTGTTGGCTGGACAGAATTTCCACCATTATTGAAACCATGACAGGGAGTGTGTGTGCAAGTGCACACTTCAGCAGAAGGGTTGAGAAATGGGATGCACAATAGATTATTTCATGTTCATGATTCTCACATTACAGCATAAAGAATGTGCTGGGACTAATAGACATGCTCTATACCTGTTGAGAAGGAATTTCCTGCAGTCCTCTATCGACAAAGACGGAGGGTCTGTATTGAGGTAAAGGCACATTATTAATGCATGTCATTTCCCAAGGCAATGAGGGAGAACATAAATGGTTTGGACATATGTTGTAATGAATTTGTAAAGCTCAAGTTAAAAAGTGAAAGTGCATTCCATTGGTTATGAGTTTTGGGTTGCAAGAGGAAGCATTCCTCTTGTGCTTAATTTTAAAATAATTTAACATTTTTCTCCACAATTTCATGATATCCATTTGGTAGTTACGATCGTCTCATTGCTGCTACTACCCAATGGGCTCGGGAGAGGCAAAGGTCGAAACATGACCGGACAAGCCGAGCTGCTTTTTAAAAAAACACTGCTCGCTTGGCCCATAAGCCAGCCTCACCAATGTGTCGAAGGAAACACCTTTCGACTGACTACCGAAGTCAGCTTGCACACGCCCGGCCCACCACAAAGAGTCGCTAGAGTGTGATAAGCAAAGGAAAGCCTCCGGGCAAACCCTCCCCTAACCCCGACAGTGCTGAGCCAAATGTGCGCCGCCCTATGGTGCTCCTGGTCACGGCCAGCTATGTGACAGCCTAGGATCGAAACACAGGCTGTAGATTCAGTGCCATAAGGCGTCAACATACTTCAGTTCAGCTGGCACCTAGCCGAACGTGTGTGCTTGCATACTCTCTTAAAAGACATTCACTTAAAAAAAAACAGCAATAGTACTGTTTGTCCATTTTGAGACACCATAGCCAGTATACACTTCCTCAAAATAGTCAACTAATCTAAGATGACTCAAGAAATTTAAGTCGCACAATTTTACATCTAACTAAGAGGTTTGATGCAGTATTTCTCAATTAAAACATTCGCATGAAAACGAGTCTCTCGTTGAATGACGAAGACTTTGAAGAATACCTACTGTTGACCAACCACCAACTCATTTTCATGCACATTTTTTCATTGAGAAATACTGCATCAAACATCTTAGTTGTAAAATTGTAAAAGTCCCAAACAAACAAAAACATAAAATAATAATATATGCACAAACCCTTCCGAACTGTTCTGGCTGGGAAGCATGGAACAGACACCTTTAGACCGCTGCACCACTAGGAGGATGGGGTTTTAAACAGTGGTTTTAAAAGCTGCAATTTGCCATTTTTTGGTGACCTGACCAAATGCACATAGAAATGCGAGTTATAAATCTGTCACTCTCATTGGAAGAAAGTCTACATGAGAGATCTGTTATTAGTGCTCTATTTCTGTACTTTCATTTTTGCATATTTTACTTTCAGTTTTGTACACCAATTTCAAACAGCTGAAAATACAATATTTTTGATATATATATATATCTCACAGCGGTTTAGTATAGTACAATGATTATCCAATACTTGTTTTTTCACAAACGAAGTTAGGCGAACTATTAGAATTTTTGCAACCAGAAAATGGCGGCGCGATTTCTGCATACTGCATCTTTAAAAGCACTTCCCTCTGACTTACCAGCCAACCCGTTCATTGCATTTTGAAAGAAACGTTGGTCACAAGGTACCATATGCATCTGAATCATCCCTGATGCATAGGGCGTTTGAGAAATATCTGATGGACGCTGTGGCTCCGGCGACAGAGACAACGGCATGAGCATTGGGAAGGGATACCACATGTTCTGAAAAACATACAACCAACTATCAAATGGAGCTGATGCACTTTGACGAAGGCCATAAATGAATAGATGCGGTTTGAATATATGTGGACATGACTAGTCATTTAGCTATTAATAACTAGCATTTAACTGAGTAATTTAGATTTATTTGAATATGAACCAATTTAACTAGATATGGAAGCATATTTATAACAGTCCCATGACATTACTAAATATACCCTAACGCAGGTAAACTTTTTTTTAACAGGTGTTTGCAATACATTAAAAGCAGCGACATTCTAGCTTTAACTAACATCACTGGAACTAAGAATATCAAGTAGTTTGTCGATAAATATTGACAAATTATGCTGTGTCAATTTACCTTGGTCGAAGTGGGATTATGTTGTGAAGAGATTATTTAAAACATTGCACGTGCACGCCACCTGTCGATTGATTTTTGACAGCCAATCAAGTTCTTCGACACCGAAACGTAATTAGAGGCTCAGGCATTTAATCTGGTTTGCTACTGTTGTTGTACTTTGTTGTTGAACAACAAGTGAGGTGTGCTATGAATCAGAGACGGAAGAGGAAGCAAGACACCTCACCACCTGGGTCTGGTCTATTTAGTCAATTTATTAAGTAAACCAGACCCAGCTGCTATTACATTGGTGTCTACGGGAGACGCACTCAGTTAAGGAGACCGGAACTGACCATTTTTTTCAATGGTAAACGGCCTGTGTGAACTATCTTCATTTATCCACCATCTTTGCTATGATTTTTTTTTGCTATGAATTTCATGAGCAAAAACATGTATGGAAATGGTAAGAACTGGAAAACGGAAGCACTTTCACTTTTTAAAGTGGCTAGCTAGCTGGCGGGTTTCTTTGACAGACATATTCATTCCTTTTTATCACGATTTTTATGATCCTAGCTAATAGCTATCTAATCAAATGCAGCTAGTTGGCTGGTTTATGTTTGTCCCTATGGTTAAAATAATGAACTGGTAAACATTTAGCTAGTTAGCTAACACTGTCTGTTACTCGCATGGTGATGATTTTAGCACTGAGATCTGCACAATTAAACATTTCCAATTACAGTCCTGAGTATTAATTGTATAATACCGTTTTGAATTACCTAATAGATCATCATTCAATCGCGATTTTCTTATTTTCAACGAGCACGTGTTGCTGCCCACAGCCCTCTTTGTAGATGTAGTAACATCGCTTTTCCACTGGAGGGCTGTATGGTTCAATGAAGCGGTAGTACAATACATTCTCCGTCGCAAGGTGTGTGCGTGTGTCCACTAGGTGAAGTCTGTTGTGTAATACAGAGGATCAAGGGCAGTGTGACAGCTCTTTGAGAGAGATCAGGATTGGGTCTAATCAGGGGTGAACGTGAGGATAGACACCTTTTGCTTTTCCCCCCTATATCTGTTCCTGTATCCTACTCACTGGTATTTTAATTGACCTTAATAGGCCACATTTCATCATTAGTTGTATTTCATGAAATAATAATCTGTAGATAACCCAAAGAAATTATCTGTGTTGTCCCAAATGCTTTTAAGAAATGTATTTTAATCTCAAAAAGAGAAATAGCCTGTTAGTGTTACATTATATTCATAACATTGTCTAAATGTTCCTATCAAACATTCCTCTTCTTCACAAACCAGGAACCACTGTGAGTTAGGGTGTCTCCTACCGCTTGTACTGCATGAAAGCAACAAACTACAGTGAGTCCTGGCCCTGTTGTGCTGGACTAAAACCTCTGTATGCATTAGTTGTCTGTCTGCCACATCTTGTTTCTTGGAGAGGGGATCAATAAGTCATTTTTTGATGCAGTAATTAGCTGTCTGTATGGTCAAATGTATGTTGATGTTTGAAATTATTTCAAATACTATTTGAACCCAGGTCTGCTATCTGGCCTGCACTATTATTTCCAGGGAGGAGTGAAGTGGGCGGGCTGAAGGTTAAGTGGCTTTCTAAGACTGGACATTTCCACAGTGATGTGACATCTGATCAGCCTCAATCTGATCACTGTGTCCTCGGTAAGTGGCTCAAGCCCATCAAATAGGGATCAGTGCTAAAACCTGATTGAGCGAGAGAGAGGGTGTGAGGGGGAGGGAAGATTATTAGAGAGAGAGGGATGGGAGGAACATTGATAAGACTTTGGTCAGACATTTCTGAAAATGAACTAGATTGTATTTATTTACTGTGTAGAATAAACAGAATTTGTGGTGTCATCTTTTGAGTAGGCCTACCACTCCACTGATAATAGTCAACGACCTTCACAAGCAGGTTTTCCAAGAGTTCCAAAACAATCGCCCCTACTCATCTATTTTACATACAGAAGTGCAACTGTTCTCCCGATGTAGTTCACAAACAGAAAGTAGTATAGTTTAGGACCATTTAGCAAACCTATACATTTTACATGAAAACAAAAAGGGTTTCTATCTTGTATTGTTTTACCTCACACTGGAGAATTGTTTTTGTGAAGGAATTACAAGCTACATGTGAATTAGTCTCTACGATATACATGAAGTAGGCCTAGTCTCCTTTTGCGAGTCCCTATAGTGGCTTAGAGATGTAGGCTAGTGTACCGGAATGTAGTGTATGTTATATAGATCGTCGGTTCTCTCCTTTAAAACTGTGAGAATGAATAATCGAAACTCAATGGCTTGATAACCTAACCGTCTGTGCAGTGTCTAGATTTTGAACTCACAGTCAGAAACATACAGTGGGGCGAGCACCTACAGTGTAGCAGAGTTGATTAAATAAACATCAGTTAATGGCTAAGTGATGCTCCATAGCATCAGGGCAGGCAGACTCCGTGCCATTTGGGATGCAGACACAATGGGCTCTATAGCGAAACCCACTAGCTGCCTAGATGCAGTTGATCGAAGGGCCATGTGAGTCCCTCTGGGACCCCCAAAGGGCCTTTAACAGCAATGAGAAGCACTCTTCTCTCTTTTCTCTGCTCTTCCAATCGATGGGGAGAGAGAGAGCGAGATTGAGAGAGTGATGAGCCAGACAAGTAATGGAGGGCAAACCCCTCTCTGGCCCTGACACACTCTGAGCTTTTAAAGAGCCCTTGATTAACAAAGAATAAAGAGCTGGGCACAGTTTGTGCTTGGTCTCTGTCGAGAACATAGGATCTGCGTTTCCCTGTTTTAGCTAGTATGAGTAAAATAACCACTATCTGTAAGTTACTCCTCTGTCCTAAACAGGTTCCTGTAATTCTAGATTATGAATTATTTGTTGAGGTTTTGCACGACTGTCATGAAAGCATGAATCTTTAATTCATAGAAAAATTGAAATATTTATTAATACACAGGTTGCTTTTTGTTGCATAATTTGTCAGGCTTATGTGTTTCCTGCGTCATGTTTCTTTGCGTACTTCCCTACGTAAAATGTACAAATATGACATGAATATACTAGTACTGTATTTAAAAATATGGTATTTTCAAGACTACTGTATTGTAAACCAACTTATGAAAATGTATAATCGCTGAAAAGCAGCTATTGTTTGTCATTGTACAGGCGCAGGCTAAGGGAATGTCTTCCTACGCAGAGTTAAAACTAGCCTGCTTGAGGAAAAAATCAAATGACCACTTTCAACAATTCTTCTGACATGTCGTCATGCCAGCTTAAAAAAGGGCCAAACAAACTCACTGCCCTTATTCATTTGACTTATTTAACCAGTAACAATTGCCACTGCTTTCCACGGAGTCCTGGTTTATTCTTTCTTCAGTGTTGCTCAACCGGTAGCAATGGGAATCGAGGGTAATCTTTAACAAAGGAAATATCAAACAGAGAAAAGGCATGTGACTTGTCAGTAATTAGCAAAGCCGAGCACAGTGACCTTCAGTGCAGATCAGCTGACTGTGGGTGGAATCCCAAATGGCCCCCTATTTCCTATATAGTGCACTACTTTTGACCAGGGTTCTGGAAAAAGCAGTGCACTATATAGGAAGTAGGGGGCCATTTGATATTCGGATGGTCAGGAAAAAGTAGTGCACTATATAGGAAGTAGGGGGCCATTTGTTATGCAGTCTGTCAGTGATGAGAGGGAACAGGCAGGGGCATCATGCACCCCAAAAATCTGAGGGGGCACAAAGTATGGGGGGGGGGGGGGTGTGACTACACCGCCTGTCCATTTAGAGCCATCATTATGCTTAATTCTATGTAATATATATTTGCTGCACATCTACGCATCTCTTCAGTCTATCCTCCTGACTGGTGGTTCTTTTGAAGAAACAAAATATGCTTATCTGCTCAAATCTGGATAAAAGATTGAAAGGAAGGTGTCTTATTCAGTACATTGTTATTGCTTGATTTTCAAAGGTCTACCAACCTTGCCAGCAGGCATGGCAGCTAAGATTTACTAGCTTGTCTTACTAACTTGATAGCGTAAAAAAAATGTATCTACAGGACATATCTGAGGAGCCACATGCCCCTGTCCCCCTATAGGCATGATGCTTCTGGGAACAGTAAAGGGAATGAGGACACAACAGACCAGACCACAGGAAGTGAAGCAGAAAGGACATTTTATTGTACCCAGTACAGATCATTATAAACTCAGTGTAAGGTACACATTGTGAAGAGGGAGAGAAGGTGAAGCCTATACAAGTGCAGACAACCCTTGGTCAGGGAAAAGACTATAGGTAGATACACACATCTCTTCATCTGAAATGACACCCTTTTCACTACACTGAATGTACAAAACGTTATGAATACCTCGTGACAGACTGACCAGGTGAAAGCTATGATCGCTTATTGAGATCACTTGTTAAATCCACTTCAAATCAGTGTAGATTTATTGTTAACCTTTTTAACTAAGCAAGTCAGTTAAGAGCAAATTCTTATTTTCAATGACAGCCTAGGAACAGTGTGTTAACTGCCTTGTTCAGGGGCAGAACAGGTCTTTACCTTGTCAGCTCGGGGATTCGATCTAGCAACCTTTCGGTTAAGTCCAACGCTCAAACCACTAGGCTACCTGCCGCCCCAGTAAAAAAAAAATCCTTTAACCTTTTTAAACAATTGAGACATGGATTGTGTATGTGCCATTCAGTGGGTGAATGGGCAAGACAAAATATTGAAGTGCCTTCGAACGGGGTATAGTAGGTGCCAGGCGCTAGTTTGTCAACTGCAGCGTTAGTTATTTTTCACAATCAGTTTCCCCATGTGTATCAAGAATGGTTCACCACCCAAAGGACATCCAGACAACTGTGGGAAGCTTTGGAGTCAACATGGGGCAGCATTCCTGTGGAACACTTGACACCTTGCGGAAAGGGGGGGGGGTCGCAACTCAATAGGTGTTCTTAATGCTTTGTAAACTCAATGTATATAGTAAACTACTTTTGACCAGGGACAATAGGGCTCCGGTCAAAAAGTAGTTCACTATATAGGTAGTAGTGTGTCATTTGGAATGCAGACACACTGTATGAACCCCAGCCATACTACCCTTTATAAATAAGACAATATGCTTGTTCTTCACCCTTTCATTCACCAAAAACGGCCTCTAAAGCAAACTCTGCAGTAATAGTCGAGTCACAGGGATCCTGATATTTTTTTAAAGATGCATATGTTGTTATAGGCAGAACTATACAGGCTTATACAATCAAATCAAAACAGTTGCAGACTTAGCAAAAATATATATTTATATAAGTTTGTATTTTTCCCCATTTAAGAAACAAAACATGAACAAAATGCAGAGAAGTTTCACAATCTGCTTCTTTGTCCAGAGTAGAGTAAAGCGATATGTTAGTGGACAGTTTATTTGTTTGAATACACCGTCATGCAAAGAGAAGCAGAGGTCTCTTGTTGACAACCTGTGATTGGCAGAAAGGAGTCCAGGGAACGGTGTAGAATTTCACCCCTTCGCATGCAAAGTCCTGAACAATGCCATCCTAGCGCATCTGAGAAATATAGTACACTCAATGCTGAGGAAACGTCAAGCACCCAATAAAATTTAAATAAGATATCACCTTTTTAATAACTTTAGGCATGTATAAATTCAAAATCTCTAGGAAAAATTGACTGAGGTGTCCCTTTTGGAAAAGAAAAAGGATTCCTGCAGTGCCTAGTTTTTAAGGAGGTGGAGTGCTAATTAGTCAGTCAGTTACAACTGAGGCAATATAAGGAGTGAGTTTATGAAAAGAAAAAAATAAATGGTGTGGAGTGTCATTATAAAGGAGAATGTCTGGTCGCCCCGAGTCCGCATCCAACATTCACCCCATTTCCTTTATACTGCAATTCTTTTGACCATAGACTGGTGGGCTTTGTAAAGTAGTGCTCTATATATAGGGAATAGTGTCGTTTCAGATGTAGCCACAGCTCAGAGCCTGGAGTTTTACACTAGTAGGGCACTTACAGGTAACCCAGCAGAACAGAACAAACACTAAATAATTACTGGATAAAAACATAGCCGGGCCGGCATTAAACAAACAAAACGTAGGCCTCTGGTTGGAGGAATCCATCCATCTAATCTGAAACCATAGAATGTCCCAGTGGGTTAGAGCACTACTAGGTCTAGATCTTTAACCAACTGTAGAAAAGCCAGCATACTAACAGACATTTCTACACTAACGTTTAAGCCTACAGAAACAAATAGGTCTGGAGTTTTTTTGCAAATTAAAGTCCTTGCTTACACAGATCTTATTGTTCATATGTGGCAGAAAATATATAATTATGGGGGACGAAAAAGGCAACTATAGAATAGTGCTGCATTTATATATTTTGTCAGAATTAACTTAAGATACTTATTATACTCTTTTAGAAAAAGCAGATTGTCAATCAGAATTGGTACAATTCTTGCAGTCTGCGCAGAGAGACCGATCAGACTGTCCTCCGGCATGTTGTCATCATAATGCAGCCCCTGGCCCGCCATCACATCCTCTTGGTCTCCATTGCAACAACGCCACCTCGCCTTAAGTTGGCGGAACCACTGGAGTCCATTCCACACTTCCCCCCCTCTCTTGGTACAGTAGATGATGCCAGAGATGGTGGTTGGTGCAGGTTTCTCCGCAGTCGTTTTCAGGGGGAGGGAGGGTTAAATTAATCTGCAAGATTGGAGGAGTAATTTAGCGGTAAGAGGAGAGGAAGGTTTCGGGATTGATAGTTTCTTGCTCAGCCTCAGCCGTTTGATCTCTGGGTCGGGTTTAGTAGTAGGGGAAGTGCGTGTCAGTAGCCGTAGCCGTCAGGGAAGGGTAGGCCTCCTACACACTGCTCCCCAGAATCCCCCAGGTAAGGGGTGTTCTTGTCGTAGTGGGTGAGAGGCAGGGTGTCGTCGTCCACCTGACCGCAGGGCAGACTGTCTGGGTCGGCCTTCAGGTTGGGCCTTTGGTTGTCAGGGAAGGCCATGGAGAACAGGGCCTCAGGGTCACACACAAACTTGTACACGTACCTCTCACCAGCAACCTGCAATAGACCAATCAGAGGATAACGAGTTAGTTTGACCCAGAGAATTAAATAAAACACAAAACATTATATGCAACTTATGGTTAGACCCTGCGGAACTGCAGCATCATCCCCCAAGGTTTATTCAAGTAAGCCAATAGCTAGCTTGCTCCGAAGGCAGCTTAATGCTGTTGCTAAGTAGAAATGGGGAAGGATAGAAAGGGTGAACCTGCCTTTACCTTCTGCATGATGCCCTTCTCGTAGTAGTATCGCAGAGAACGACTCAGCTTGTCATAGTTCATGGCTGGCCTGTTCTTCTGGATGCCCCAGCGGCGAGCCACCTGAAGAGACGAGACAGAAAATACTGAACATCTTAAAAATAAATAAAAATTAAACGTTGAGTAGCTAGCTTTCAATAGTCTGAACTATTATTAGGACCAGGGCACAGACCTGACCTCTTAAGTCATTGTTGAAGTTTTTTTTTGTTGAAAAAAAAATAATAATAATTCACCAAATCACCCATGTTTATCAATGTAACAGTACAATAAAATCCTGATTTAAACAAAACATCTTCCCAACGGACCTCTTCAGGCTCTATGAGTTTGAACTCCATGCCCCGGCCTGTCCAGGCGATGAAGTGACCGTTGGCCGGGTCGTCCAATAAGGTGACCAGGAACTGCCAGAGCTGCAGAGAGCCGCGACGCTGATATGGAGGGCAGTCACGGTACACAGAGGGCTCCTGCTTGACCTTCCCTGTGAAGAGGGGGAAGAGAGTGAGAAACAGAAAGAGCTGTATCTGTGAGAACTGTACTCCACCACAGTCAGCTACAGGGTGGTGAGACAGTGAAGTGGAGCAGGCTGCTCATTTTACACCTGCCTGCCATCTCAGCTGCTCAAAGGAGACTTTCTACAGTTCTTCTCCTTCTTTAGTCAGTGATGCAACGGACATCCTAATAATCCTGTCCTTTGTTCCACTGCTGGTAGCATTTGAGAGAGAGTCCTCCATGCGCTGCGTGTAAAGCCCCCCCCCCCCCCCCCCCCCCCCCAGGGGACAGGATCCAGGGGTGTGAAAGTATATACGTTTTACCTTCAAGTCTGTCAGGAACCACACAGGTATCGTCGTAGTACAGGTGAAGCTCTCTGAAGGAGAAACCTGTAATATGAGAGAGAGAGACATTAGCTAGGGCGTGGGAATGCGGCCTCCATTTTGCTGTGGAGGCCAGCTACTAATGTTCTAGGGGGACTAAACTGCTCACAAAGCAATATAGCCAGGCAGCCTCCCAAAAGTGGAAAATTCTGTTGAGCTAATATTATGCAGTGCTGTGGAGCTGTGTTGAAATGCTCACATAGTGAAAACCTAAACAGGACTCGTTGATAGATGCAACATCCCGAGAGACGTCATTCTAATGTTGAGCTCTACCATCCGGCCTGCCCTATTCCCCAACCATGCAGCACTTTAACAGGGAAATATGTCCCAACAGGGTCAACAGCTACCATGGCTTTGAGAGAGTTTCCCTTGTTTTATTAGCTGCTATTCACACACACCTTCCTAGTAATGTTTTTATTGCAAGAGCTCTAATAAATACGATTTACAATGCTTTTATCACATGTCAAATAAAGTTGAAACCCTCCTCTGCTAAGACGGGAAAACGGTTACAATAACTTACTTTCATGGTTGTTTTGGTAGAAGGTCCCTGCTCTTCCAAATGTAGACTGACAGATAGGCACTTCTGTAACAGAGGGAGGGGAGAAGACAGGTTACACTGACTGCCTCTTTCCATTCTCACACTCACAGAAACCTCTGCCATGAGTATATTTGGCCGCTGCTAGTAAAGAGAGATTGTACATATTTACTAGTAAAGGGAGCTCATACATACAAGCAGTATCCATTTACTGTATGTGTGTCACTGGGATATGTTCGGTTTCTGTTCGAATTGTGGCACAAACTATTCAAGTTGCATTTGTGGTCCCACCCATTCACGTGGTTGGTGACATGAGGATGAACAGTGTGGAACAAAAAGATTTCCTACTGTTTTCTACCTGCTGCTGCAGCACTTCCTCCTCTTACACAACTGGCTTTGACCTAGCAGCAAAACAGCTGGGCTGGAAATGTCCACTAGCTATCCCACCACATCTGTTGGAGCGGGCTAAGCCCTGATCAGAGCACACTATGCAGCGCGCAACAGGCCTCGCATGTTCACTGAGCCCCCAAATAGGATTACCCATCGGCATTAGAACGGGTTGGGCTTTCAGATATTAAATCACAACAATCAAGTTACGCCTCTGTCGCCCATGGGATCAAGCCCCGCCCCCTTTAACTTCTGTGTCACTGTGGCAGAAGTGAAGTGTCCCCACCCACCCTACATTTACTGTCCTCTGCTGAGGAGCAGATCTTTTACACTTCAGGGCCATTTCTACAAAACGTTTAATCTAGTACTGTCAACACAAGTTGAGCCTGTTACAGCATAATATGCTCTATCCAATTGCAACACATTGGTTGTCTTAGATGGCACCGATTCTCATATATATATATATATATCACAAATTTTGACCATAACACAAAAGTAATGCACTAGATTGGGAATACGGTGCAATTTCAGACATCCATTATCTGGTGAGCTGTCCCAACCAGGAGAGCCCTATGATGGTGGCTATGCCCATATATTGAGATCAATGAGATGGGTACATGTAGTTCCAGAAAAATAAATATATAATTTACAAAATGCCCAAGTAGGTGACTGGGAAGGCAACACAAATCAAATGATATTCATGTAAGAAATAGTCTGATAGCTACTCTTGGTTCAGACCTCTAGGAGACATGGTACACAGTGAATGCAATAAAATTCTCTTCTCAATGATTGGTTATCAGTACCCCCCCCCCCCCCCTCCTAGGAGTCTTAACATGTTCGATACCAATGTGTCTCAGAGAGCTAATGTGACAAGCCTCCATGAAATACGCAGCCACAGGGTTCCTCAAGGTCATGACTCCTGATATTACTCCTGTGTTCTGCCATTCTAGTTTTCCTACATAGCATAGACCATAGATATATCTGATCAGGTATATTTGTAGAACACGTAATGATGCCCTTAATCTTAATAGCCTTGCCCGTAATAGGGTGATTGTGCATTTGTTGGTAAAGTTACACTAGGTACATCCGCCACCTCTATAGTTACTGTCTGGCACATGGTCTAGAAAAGGTACTACTTAGCGCTGGTGGAAGACCTCGCGCCCCCAACATCAGTCAAATGGGGGTGTCTGAAGACGACCCGCAGGGGCTCTTTAAACGTCTTTTCCAGTTGTGGATCAGTGCTCGATGTGCCAGTGTATTTTAATGATGTGGTCTAACTGTTTACCAAGTGGGGAGTACTGAAGGGCGGAGAGGTTTGGGTGAGAGGCTGTCAGACTGGATCATATTTTCATAATGTTCCCTTGCGTCGTGCAGCCATTCCTCTGGGTAACCCTGCTGTCTGAAACGCTCATCCAGATGGTCGGCTTGTTTGTCATGGTCACTGTACTACAAATCCTGCGTATGCGACTATTGGCTGATCGGGAGGCTCTTTTTTAGGGGTATGGGGGGGGGGGAAGCTGTCTCCACATAACTGGGAATTCCTGTATAGGTCCAAGACACACCCATCCCTCAATCGAACTGTAAAAAATAATAATAATGTTAAAAAATATTTTTATTTTATTTTTAACTCTACAAAAGCAGGAATATTTTCAGGCAATGGAGGTCACAATAGGTCTCCCTGGTGGCTTATCCATTTGTTTTTTCACCCACCATGTGTCATGTCCCTAATGGTTACGTGAGGTGAAATGTGTATATTTTGGGATGTAGACTCTGTTTTGACCTGAAGAGCCGTTTTGGATCATTGTCAAAAGCAGTGAATTGGGAGCTTTAACAGTGTACGGGCCTTCTTGTTTTTTTACTAGTATTCTTTATTAGCCCAGCACCTGTTTAAGTATGTGCTATGCCCATATACACAAATCCATCCAGAGAGAGAGAGAAACAGAGACAGAGGCTGGGCCAGTGAGCCTTTATGTTGATGTACGGATTTATAGGCTGTAAGAAGCTTAGCATTACGTCACTGGCCTCTCAATCAAAGCTGAAAGGGAGAATGAGGGGGGGGCAGTGCAAAGCTGGCCTGGGCAGAGGGAAGGAAGGAGAGGTGGGCTCTGGTGGCAGAAGAGGGACAACAGCCAGGGTGCTTTGGTGGTGAGGGGTACACAATTGTTCTTATATTGCCACCGTACCTATAGGTAAATAGTGTTGGATTGTGTAGCTAAGACTTTTGGGATGGGAGACAACTGCATTTAGCAAGTCAATCTGCATATTGAATTAATTTCAATGTAATGGTAGTAAAGTTCATACTTGCATACTAGCTCCCTCTGTAAACACAGCGTAGTGGCCCAAATCTATCCTAGGTAGCCCTATACTAGTGAAGTAGGTTTCCTTGAACCTGGCCGGGATGACGGACCTATTTACCTGTTGGCAGAGCCTTAAGCCGGGCTCAGAGATTCATGTTTACTGGCCTGAGGGTCAGAGAGCAGTGTGATTTAAGAGCCACGCTGTCGTGTGTGTTATGAGTGTTGATACAGCGCTGTGCAAGGCAAGAGGGGTTTTAACTAACTCTCCCAGGACAGCAACCATAATCAGAGAGCCCCAAGGTTGTGTCCAGGTTACCCATCCTCCTTTCCTAAATACGCACGTCCTTTTATGGAAGGAAAGGACTGGTGGAAGAAATAGGGTGGAAGCTTGTGCTTACACCAACCTAATACATTGAGTGCACACTTGAGAAGGGTAGATAATTGGAAGTCAAGACACACACCCTCAACCCGACGAGAACCCTGTGGGTCAGCTACAACTTATGACCCAAGCCGCCTTGGGTCAGACCGATCCAGAGCAGCCTGGAGGTAGCCAGCCACTCACCAGAGTCGAAGCAGAAGTCCCGGGGCTCCTGCTTGATGGCCATGGTGTGGAAGGCACCCTGAGAGCCCATGGAGGGGACACCCTCCTCGGTGTAGCGGGGGTCCAGCAGCTCTTGCTTGAAGCCATGTAGACCAGGGACCAGGGGCTCAGACATCTGGCGGTGGTAGGGGGGCCTCCCATCCCTGGGCAGGGTGCTGTGGCTGGGGGCCTGCTGCTGGGCCAGGAACTGGGGGCGAGCCTGGCTCTCAGAGGGAGGGAAGGGGAGACACGGCTCCGACATCTGCCTCTGGAACCTGGGGTGGAGGAAGACATGGGAGGGTGGTTGGATGGTGGTTATTAATGAAAGCTGTTGATATAGAAAAAAAAACTGAACAGAGATTGAATGAAAGTTTAAAATATTATATTTAACTACTCATGGTTATTGATAAACTGTTGCTTAAAAACAGATTTAGAGTGAATGAAAACTGAAGTGTAAGAGAGTGAGTCTCTTGAACTATTGATGAACTTTAGACCAAGACACACAAGCCACTCAGGAGCCAAATTGGTTCACTTATTGCAATCAAGCCAGTGAATACACGCTGTAAATGAGATGTTGGGGGCAGGTGTCACTAGCTAGCAGATATAAAAAGATTCTCCAGTGACAGTAAGACTCCCTTTTCTAGACGGAGCTCATTGGCCTGGACACAAGAGACAAGGCCAATGGCTTCTGGCTGCACATTGGTTCCACATTACTGGCTGGTGATGACATGCCCTGCATTCCAACACATCCGACCAGGAGTCCTGTCACAGGTGGGGGTGACAGGTGGTGTGTAAGGGGACGTGGGTCATTCTCACGGGGGTCTGGTTTAGACAAACTCCAAAGGAGGAGCCTGTCACGCTACCAGTGACCTGCCACCCGTGGCCCTTCCTCAACATCATAAGTGCACTTCCCCAACACTAAAGGCAGCATTAGTGAAAGGTCACAAGGCCTGACTCTCCACTGAGCTTGGTGTTTAAATGGCACGTTGGATCTCACAGGGCAATGGAAACATGTGAGCTCATGTCTCCTTGTGATTAAGATGGGTGTGTACATTCAGAGCAGTCAGTAGAGATATATACACACACGCTCATTAGTTTACATGTTAGTAAACACATGGAAGGAGTCCTTCACCGGTTGGTCAATGTTGGATGTTTAATCTCCATATTCAGAATATTTACCAGGGGCAATAAATCACTTTGCTCCAGGGTAACCTGGTATTTCCCAACAAAACCAGAAGTGTCATTCAAAAGCATATCAAATAAAATTTTGTATCACATGTGCCACATACAACAGGTGTAGACCTTACTGTGAAATGCTTACTTACAAGCCCTTAACCAAGAAATAGAGTTACGAATATTTGCTAAATAAACAGTAACAATAAGATTACATAACAGCGCGGCTATATACAGGTCCGGTTTGGGATGAGTTGGACCCCACAGTGCAGGAAAAGTGCTCAGCATATGTGGGAACTCCCAAGGCTGTTGGAAAAGTATTCCAGGTGAAGCTGGGTGGCTACTTTGAAGAATCTAAAATAGTTACACTTCTTTAACACTTTTGGTTACCACATGATTCCATGTGTGTTATGTCATAGTTTAGATGTCTTCACTATTATTCTACAACATAGAAAATAGTAAAAATAAAGAAAAACCATTGAATGATGTGTCCAAACTTATGACTGGTACGGTATATCTTTACAATTACAAAATGTGACCCAAAAGCCAGATGGAGATGGGTAAATTAGACGGTCTTTATATTAGTGTAGCATAGACTATGCTGCAGCAAATGTAGGCCTACCTGTCACAAGAAAAACATTTACCATGAGTTGATAAGTCTACGTGCATTGAACTGCGCTCCATAATGAGATGGGCTGTCTGTCCCCACCCTGAATGTTGATTCATTATGCAGAGGCAGTAGGGAAGCCATATTTACACATAGCATATAATTTAACAGTTCCATTTCACACCATGATGTTCATATAAATCATTTCTTATAATTGACTGGTTTCAATTATTTATCCTGGGAAAAGGGGAGTGGTTTTGGGCGGTGAAGCACAGTAAATCTCAGTAACCAGGTTCCTGCCACTCAACCCTAGTGAGTTGTTGCATGACAGGACCACTCACCTGTGCTCAGGGCTGTAGGTGCCATCCTGACTCAGGTGTGAGGGTGGGCAGGGCACTGCGAAGGGCGGGCTCTGGCTGTGGAGGGAGAGCGGCCTCTGCTGGCTGTGGGCGGAGCCGACTGCTTGGTTGCCAGACTGTGCGTGCTGCAGTGGATGTGGCCCAAGCACCTGGTTCTGATTGGGTATTTGAGGGGGAGGAGTCTGCTCACTGAGTGGGTGTGTCCCTGGGGTGTTGGTAGAGCTGCACAGTGACACAGGTGTAGAGGGAGGGGTCAATGGCTTGTAGCCCAAACTGGGTTTCCTCTCATAGGCACTGTGGAGGGAAGGAGATACAGACAAAGACAGAGGGCTTGGGTCAGCATGGTGATAATACTGGGCACTTGTCTTGTTGGTGTGGTGAAAGGATAGATATATATAAAAACAGTCCACACCTGTAGCTGTAAAGGCACTTCTCTCCGTACGGCATGAGACTCCTGTCCTGGCTACAAGGAGAAAGCTCTTTGGAAGGACTCAGTTCCCGTTTAATCTTGGTTTGTGGGGGGCCATGAAACATCACTGAGGAGAGAAGGAGGGCGAGGGGCAACACATCAAACACTGCTATAGCTAATTCAACCCATAAACAGTGATGTCCATTTTCAATGGTATGGACATTGGACAGTGTCTTTTCTTCTCCCCTCAACCATTTGTCACATGTTAATGACAGCTGACGCCACATAAAAAAGTACTATGGTACAAAAATTTGTATTCACTGTAGTGTTTTTGCAGACTAAGTGAACTGTAGTATTTACAGTTCACTATAGTAAGGAATGTAGTGTTTGTTTTATTATCTTTGACATAGAAGTGGAGAATTTTTCCTTCAGAAAACCTACTGAGCACATTTCCATAACCTGTAAGTAGGTAGGACTGGGGTCTGAATGGATAGTACAGCTCTTCTGCTCTTTCTATAACCTGTAAGTAGGTAGGACTGGGGTCTGAATGGATAGTACAGCTCTTCTGCTCTTTCTATAACCTGTAAGTAGGTAGGACTGGGGTCTGAATGGATAGTACAGCTCTTCTGCTCTTTCTATAACCTGTAGGGAACACAATATTTGGTTTGTACTTGGCATGTAGGTTTCACTTATGGGTGGCACAAACTGCGATATGAAGGAGGGGAATGGGCGGGGTATATGCAAATTATATACTGTAACATTCTATAGTAAGGACTAAAAATGATCAAGGGAGACATTTTGTATAGTATTCTACAGTTTACTATATGATATTCTAGTAAGAACTGTAGTAATTCAAAAGTAAACTTTTTTCATGTGGGTCAGCCAAATAAAACCTCCATCAGTATCATACTATCACCACGGTCTGCATGTGACATCTAAAATCTCCCCTTTGATTTCCATTAAGGACTCAGACTTTGTCCCAAATAGCACCCTATTCAGTGCACTACTTTTGATCCAGGGCCCATAGAACCATTTGGGATGCAGTCCCAGTCAATACCCATGAATCAGTGTGGCCGTAACTCAATGATTTTCCTCCCCTCACTGTAACCATTAGCCCACTAGATCTCCAGTCTCACATCGGCTCCCATTTCCGGCGCCACATAATGGGGTAGTGAAACTGGATACCCGGGCGAGAGGAGTGTCAGGAGCTGGATGCCTCACCCTAAACCTGGGTCTGATGGACCAGGGACAGAAGCGAGGGAAACAATAGGCACATGAGCCCAACTCCCTGTATATGCATGCTATAGAAGCCCAGAGCAGGTCAACATGCAGTAATGCTTCAGGAGAGAAAGACTGTATAATGGATAGAAAATGGGAGATTAGGGCACTTTCCCCCCCACTTCTAGACAGGGGTCGAGATGATGGGAGGGCAAGGCTCAGTACAGTACAATGCAGGAGGAATGTGTGTGCGCAGCGCATTGGCTGCCATGTGACGGCCGGATGATTGCAGGCACGGCAGGGGCCACATGGAGCTGGTGAATAGAGGGCCTGTGAGAGTCTGGCCCCCTGCCTGGCTAAAGGGGTTGCTGCCAATCACATACGCACGCACACACATTATCCTGCACTTACAAACGCACAGCTATGTCAAGAATTATACTGCAGAAACCACAGTGAACAAACTGGCGTTCTACAGTTTCCTACACACACCCTAGCATGGGCCTCACTATCTAAACACACGTGATGTGACGGCATCAACCTCAATAATATGGTGCAACATCTCAGCTTAGCGGTCAATACATTAGAACATGCTAGGCTACCATGTAGATCAGGATCCATACACTAACAAAGACTGAGCAACCACGTCCCGTCTCTGCTGCCACAGACAAAAACAAACTGTAAAATACACTCCATTGAACATAACTCAAATATTTCCCTTGGCTCTGTACACTACAGACAAATGGGGGAAAGTGGAGCTGTACAGAAACTCTAGGAGAGGTGGGAGAAAGACTGGACACTCTTTTGGATAGAGGTGGGTAGACCCATTCCAGAAGCTGAGTGTGAGTGCATGAAAGTGTGAAATCAGATGAGCTTGGCTCATGTGATGCCCCATGCCAATCGCCTGATAACAAATATGGGGGGGGGGGGGGGGTCTATTCCCAGAGGAAAGGTGGTTGAGGGAAAGAATGAAGTCAGGACCTGGCAGAATGAAAGCAAGAAAGAAAAGGCAAGCAAGCAATATCTTATCTGGGGTTGTTATCTTAAAGATGAACCCAGTCAATGTAGCAGAGTAAAGACTTCAAGAGCAAACTGAGTAAAACTTTGAGGGCAAATGGCTCGTTCAGTGAAGCAGTTTAATCCTGCAGGCCTAGGTTGTCAAGCACAGCAATAGTCCCAAGATCAGATCTAGCTACATTGTGTGCTTGGGGGCACTTGACACGGTCTCTGACGTCTGCAGAATACTCAAACGTTTGACAAAGTTGGCTGGGATTCAAAACAGCACGGATACCTAGATCCAGAAGACACAGGGCTCTGGCTGGATCCCACCGGTCCCACATACCAGCCTGGTAGAAATAATACATCTCAGGTACTCACAGCTATCAGACTGGAAATCTGGGACAAACTGTTCGTCATCAGGTACCTGGGCTGTGGAGGGAGAGAGAGGAGAGTTAAACAAGTGGATTATAACTGGGCCCCTGCCCGGTGAACAACATTGGAACTGTCAATCTCATCTTAGGGTCTTGATTCAAAAAGAGACTAAGTTGGCCGTTACTTGGGCACTTTAAACAGGGACTATAGTTGTCACAATCTCAAAACAATGGACCAGTCCCTAATGAATTCACCTTTGTATTACTGGTGTTGTAGCCCAAAGAGGGAAAAACTGTCTAATAAGAAATTGAATAACGACAATTAAAAAGGTGCGTTTAAAGAATTGTTATAAGTCTATAACAATTTTTACTTTATCCTAGTCAGCAAAGTTGCTCGTTCGTGGGACTTTGCTCTAATTGAGTGCACAGAAAGAAAACCGTAATATTTAAAGTGACCAGCTTTGGTTAATCGGTAATCTGCCCAATTGCTCGATGCATCTTAACCATCTGTTGGAAACATAATTAAACCACCCAAGACATTTGACCAATTATCTCACACTTAGCCTTATTTTCTAAATAGTAGCCTTATTATTCTGCATGCACAGAAGGCAGCTACTTCAAGGGGAATTGTAATGCTTGGCCAAAGCCGTCAGATATGGACAGTTTTTAATTAACATAACCAATGTCTACCAGAGGGCAAGTGATGTTAGGTGATGCTGAGAGCAACAGAATACATCAAAATAAATTCAGCAGAAAAGGGAAGCATTCGGGTATTAACTCTGTGGTATACGTACAAGATAACTCACCTTCTGCAATCCAAATCTCCTGTAACTGGCTGAGGTCTTGGAACAGGTCTGAAACAGAGGTTAAATAAAAAATGATGATATGCTATGACAAGGTCACAAAGGGGAATTAAGTTGTCCAATTACCTTCCGTGTCCTGGGCGAGTTCTGTGTCTACAAACTTCCTTTTCCTGTTGTCGATGACTGGTCTGCTGTATGGTTCCTCCACATGAGATTTCTGCTGCAATGATGAAAACACAACCAACATGTTAGTGCTGTCTGTGTCACTCAGAGCCATTTATGTATGTAAATGGCTCTGGTGTGACTCATGATTGAGACTGAACGCCACATCCCATCCAATCCACTTCTAGCTGGAAAGTTGACAAGCCTAAATCTATGGCTCTCTTCCAATATCCACATTAGAATACCATTTATAATACATGGCCAATACATTCTGCATTCCAAGTAGTATGGACGTGTAGATATTGAATTGGAGCGTATGATGATGTCCATGCTTAGGATTGATAAAGAGAACCATAGAAATAGAAGTAGAACCAGCATCACCATTCAAAAATCAATGGTTCTAGTAATTCTATGAAGAATACCAGACATGAGGAGCATTCTTACATTGGGTGGGACCATAAATGGGACTTGCTGGTCGTAGAATCGGTCCATGTTATCTGGGTCTCCAAAGGTTCCCAGAAAAAGGTATTCGCTTTAAAGCGATAGAGCAAGGGTCACTTTATGTACTAGCTGTTCAACTGTGGACGAAACATAGAAACATGTTTAGATCAAAACTCTTGAGTACTCTGGGAGTCACCTAGTTTATCCTTCACTCATATTGACAGACCTGAAAGCAAGCTGAAACCTTACTACCGAGCTATAATCAGCACCTATACAATAATCTCCACCCCTCGTGCTTTTAAGTGAACATGCTGGTTAAGAGCATGCACAATGTAAATACACTCTGTAGTTGTTTGACTTATGTAACTCTTACATAAGGCAAAGCCAACCATCTGTGCATGCGATTAGGAGACTGCAATAATAATCAGCTAAGACTGAGCTGGGAAAACTTAAGGATGGTCTTAGTCCTGTACCTATTTCAGGATACTGCACTGGGTGACCATGCGTTGTATGAAGCACAGATGAGTGTCACTGTACAGTGTTTAACCCCAAAACTACTTGGGACAGTGGAGAACAGTATTAGACAAGACATAAAAACAGTCTATAAATAAAGTCCAATGGAAACGGCTCTTTACTATGCCACCATTCTGGGGCAAAATACTTGTAGTAGATACTGCCCTTTAAATATAAAAATGTAGCACAGCTGTCGTGTCCCCTGGGCATTGCAATGCACGTTACAGTGAAAAATATATAAAGTCCGGGAATAGAAAACAGTAACATTAGCCTGCCTACATGTCCTTCCATTCCACACGGATACTTCTCGCGCTCTAAACCTCAAGAGTGATACGAGAAAGTCACTAGGCTTTAACCCCCGTTTATTCTGACGAATAAAGGCATAGCTGGCCAATCATTAAATACACATATAGGAGCAACCCATTGAAATGATGCATTTACTAATACATACAATGTGCCAGTCCAATAGTGTACACAATGAGGCACATATTGACAAGCTGTGAAAACAGTAGCATTAGGTAATGGCCCATATCTATTCCAAAATACGTGATCACAATTTAGAATAATAGCCTAATAAAACTACAATTGAAATGGAATTCACGCCTTCGCTCATATAACTTCTGCCAAAACTCGGTAGTGGGACATTGTCGGCAATCAAGATAAGCAAGACAAATCACTTGACAATTATACTATAAAGCTAGAAAAACTAAAATGACATTAAAACGCTTTTGGTTTCAAATAGTTACTGAAAAAACATCCTACTAAAAAATCTAAGCAATTTTATAAAAGCAAATTGCAGCTAATAGGAGATGAATAACATCCTACCCAACACCCCTAGTACCCCCCTCTCTCTTCACCGAACCCTTGTTTTTGTCAATGAAGTGAAACTCGATCCGTATGGAACAGAGAAAAAACCTGACCTCTCCATTCATAAAATCACAAACAGCCGATCGACCTCGGAGATTAGAAAACGAAAATATGCAGACTCAGATAAAAGGTACACGCAAATACACAGCACAATTTAAAAACAGGAATATAGTGCATGGCACAACTTAATACAAAGCGAAATAAAATGGTTGCTAAAGTAAACGCTTTCTTGGAGAAGATGGCGATCCGTTTTAGCCCATGGCAGAGATATACATTTGCTGTTGCATGCACTCGTAAACTTATGGACATAATAGATCGCTACAGAGGCCTATCCAGGCAAATTGAAAATAGAAAGCATTAATATATTACTCAACCTGTGCGTGTTTCAATTCCGTTACAGTATGGAAAGAATGCAATAAAAAAAATCCACAAAAGACACTAACGTCGTCTGTCTCCGTTTAGTGATCAATTTATGCGGTCCGTCCGACTCCCAAAACTTGACTGAGCCTATAGTTAATGGTCGGTTAGTTTTCCCTGGGGCTCGAGTAGGCTATACAGAGAGGCACACGCGTATTGGCTCATTGGCATTGTCCTTCAAGTAAGTAACCAATGGGTATCTTAAACTCATTAATTATACATGAAGTGCTCAAGGACCAATCGTAGCGCAGGTCCGTCCTATATTTGTGAATGGCTGGGTTTCATTCATTGTTTTTCAGTTAAAACCGCTGAGGGACAGCTAAATAATAAAAAAATAAAAAAAATGTTTTGGTCACATACACATATTTAGCAGATGTTATTGCGGGTGTAGTGAAATGCTTGTGTTCCTAGCTCCAACCGTGCAGTAGTATCTAACAGTGCAGTAGTATCTAAAAATGATTCACAACAATACACACATCTGAAAGTAAAATAATTGAATTAAGAAATATATAATTATTAGATGGAGCAATGTCAGAGTGGCATTGACTAAAATACAGTAGAATATAAGACAATATATACATATGTGATGAGTAAAGCAGTATGTAAACATTATTAGTGACTAGGGTTCCATTATTAAAGTGGCCAGTGATTTCAAGTCTATGTATATAGGGCAGCAGCCTCTAAGGTGCAGGGTTGCGTAACCGGGTGGTAGCTGGCTAGTGATGGCTATTTACCAGTCTGATGGCTTTAAGAACTAGAAGCTGTTCTCGGTTTCAGTCTCTCGGTCCGAGCTTTGATGCACCTGTACTGACTTCGCCTTCTGGATGATAGCGGGGTGAACAGGCCGTGGCTCGGGCGGTTGATGTCCTTGATGATCTTTTTGACCTTCCTGTGATTTTGGGTGCTGTAGGTGTCCTGGAGAGCAGGTAGTTTGCCCCCGTTGATGCGTTGGGCAGAACGCATCACCCTCTGGAGAGCCCTGCGGTTGCGGGCGGTGTAGTTGCCGTACCAGGTGGTGATACAGCCCGACAGGATGCTCTCAATTGTGCACCTGTAAAAGTTTGTGAGGGTTTTAGGGCCAAGACCAATTTCTTCAGCCTCCTGAGGTTGAAGAGGTGCTGTTGTGCCTTCTTCACCACACTGTCTGGGTGGGTGGACCATTTCAGATTGTCAGTGATGTGTACGCTGAGGAACTTGAAGTTTTCCACCTTCTCTACTGCGGTCCTGTCGATGTGGATAGGGGCGTTCTCCCTCTGCTTTTTCCTGAAGTCCACGATCAGCTCCTTTGTTTTGTTGACATTGAGTGAGAGGTTATTTTCCTGGCACCACTCTCCCAGGGCCTTCACCTCCTCCCTGTAGGCTGTCTCGTCATTATTGGTAATCAGGCCTACTGCTGTTGTGTCGTCTTGATGATTGAGTTGGAGGCGTGCGTGGCAACGCAGTCATGGGTGAACAGGGAGTACAGGAGGGGGCTGAGCACGCACCCTTGTGGGGCCCCTGTGTTGAGGATCAGCGAAGTGGAGGTGTTGTTTCTTACCTTCACCACTTGAGTGGGAATGGGTTGCACCTACTGAGAAGGGGGAGGTAGAGGGGATGGGACGGACAGGACAATTATTGACTTCTTATTTCATTAACTAGTTTATTTTTGGTTTGTTTGGTGTTTTATCCTGTATCCATGTTTTTACTGTTTTAAATTCTTTATCTATGTACTTTTTGAATATTATTGCCTGTTTGTGATCTGAACACAGAAAAAAAGAAAGAATCAAAGGTTGGTCACAAGAAAAATAGTAAACCATTCTCATCATCATTATCATCTGTATATAAACCTAAACCCTCTATTAAAAACGCCAATGAGAAATATATGGGGAATATCCAACAGCTGTTCTGTAAAACAGAATCCCTAAAAGCCAATAGCTGTGATGTATGTAAAACAGAATCCCTAAAAGCCAATAGCTGGGATGTAGCACAGCAGGTGTATCTCACTGATCATCCCTAAAGCCAACACCTCATTTGGCCGCCTTTCCTTCCAGTTCTCTGCTGCCTGTGACTGGAACGAATTGCAAAAATCGTTGAAGTTGGAGACTTTTATCTCCCTCACCAACTTTAAACATCTGCTATCTGAGCAGCTAACCGATTGCTGCAACTGTACATAGTCCATCGGTAAATAGCCCACCCAATTTACCTACCTCCTCCCCATACTGTTTTTATTTATTTACTTTTCTGCTCTTTTGCACACCAGTATCTATACCTGCACATGACCATCTGATCATTTATCACTCCAGTGTTAATCTGCTAAATTGTAATTATTTGCCTACCTCCTCATGCCTTTTGCACACAATGTATATAGACTCTTTTTTTCTTTATTTTTTAAAAACATTTTTATTATTATTATTATTTTTCTACTGTGTTATTGACTTGTTTATTGTTTACTCCATGTGTAACTCTGTGTTGTTGTCTGTTCACACTGCTATGCTTTATCTTGGCCAGGTCGCAGTTGTAAATGATAACTTGTTCTCAACTAGCCTACCTGGTTAAATAAAGGTGAAATAAAAATAAAAATAAAATTATAAGATTGGAGGATGGACATGAATAGTATGAATAGATAAATATACTGTATGTATAGTGGAGTGTTTGTTGCCTGGCCCTAAGGTCTGGGGAGTAGAGGTTGACTTACAGTAGAGGGTCTTTTTATTATTGGCCTGTATGTCGCTCTCTGTTGGGGCGGATGTGGTGGGAGGTGTGTGTGTGTGTGGGAGCTAGCGGGGGCATTGTTCGAGAGCGAGCATAATGTATTTGTATTCCAATTCTTTCCTTAAATAAATGCGACACACAGTGACACATGCCACATTGGCTGTGTTTACACAAGTAGTCCAATTTTTCTATTTTATTTCACTAATTGTCCATTTGTTCAATCAGATTGTCCAATCAAAAATAATTGGGTTGACTGTGTAAAAGCAGCCAAAGACTGCTGCGTGTGTACAAGTACAAACCTCTCCTGAAGGACCTCTGTGTCCGAGAGCATCCATCTTGAGGAGGCCTACAGTGAGCAGCATTATTCCCGTCCCAACCTTATTTGTGCCAGCAGGTACTGGGTCAGTGTTACACAGATCTCTGCTCCTTATGCTATGTAAGCTAATCCAGCTCTTCTTCTTCCCAAAGTGATGTCCCAGTAACTCCTGCTGGTATACCAGGGAGGTGTGTGTTTAATTGATTGTTTATTAGGACCTCTTTTAGCCCACAATGGGACAAAATATAGGTATAGTACAGTAACATTCATAACATACAGTATTGAAAGTATGGAAGCTGCTCTTGAGCAATAGCCTTCATTAAAGCCTTATCAAATCTGTGTCTTTCCTTCAGGGTCCCCTGTTAGGCCCATCTCTCATTCCTCACTTCAGCTAACTAGGTCCCCTCACAGCCGGATCATTGTACTGTAGTATTAAGTAAGTGGATCACTCTCAAATCTTGATAATTGAGTCTTCATGGCAGTTATACCAAAGGGAATGTCTGACTGTCAATGTGCTATTTCCAAGATAATAAAAACTAGAAAAATCAGTGTTGAGGTCAAATGATGCTCTCCGCGACGCCAGACAAGATGTGACTTGTCTTGCCTTGCTATTAATAGCTTCATAACGTTTGCGTCCCAAATGGCACCCTATTTGCGATGTAGTGAACTACCTTTGACCAGGGCCCATGACCCAGAGCCCTATAGTGCACTAAAGGGTATAGGGTGCCCTTTGGGACGCTTGACAGAGATAATTCCTGCCTTATTATCGCAGCTTGTGTGGCGAAGAGAAGACTACCAGCCAAAGGCTCCTCTGTCTCTGTGGGACTTACAGTTGTATAAGTACATTATGCATTTCAAATGGCACTCCATTCCCTATGTAGTGTACTACTTTTAACCAGGGCCCTTATATAAGGAATAGGGTGCCCTTTGGGACTTAACCAGAGAGAGATCTTCTCTCTTTGCTCTCGCTTTCTGCTCAAACGCCTGTCTCTGTGTCTCTGCTGGAGAAGAGTAATTAAACAATTACACACCGGTGAGAGGAGAGAGCTCTCCATATGTTAATGCATACACTCCTCACAGTTAGAAGACCTTGATAAAGGAGGCGAGAGGAGAGAGCTCTCCATATGTTAATGCATACACTCCTCACAGTTAGAAGACCTTGATAAAGGAGGCGAGAGGAGAGAGCTCTCCATATGTTAATGCATACACTCCTCACAGTTAGAAGACCTTGATAAAGGAGGCGAGAGGAGAGAGCTCTCCATATGTTAATGCATACACTCCTCACAGTTAGAAGACCTTGATAAAGGAGGCGAGAGGAGAGAGCTCTCCATATGTTAATGCATACACTACTCACAGTTAGAAGACCTTGATAAAGGAGGCGAGAGGAGAGAGCTCTCCATATGTTAATGCATACACTCCTCACAGTTAGAAGACCTTGATAAAGGAGGCGAGAGGAGAGAGCTCTCCATATGTTAATGCATACACTCCTCAGAGTTAGAAGACCTTGATAAAGGAGGCGAGAGGAGAGAGCTCTCCATATGTTAATGCATACACTCCTCACAGTTAGAAGACCTTGATGAAGGAGGCGAGAGGAGAGAGCTCTCCATATGTTAATGCATACACTCCTCACAGTTAGAAGACCTTGATAAAGGAGGCGAGAGGAGAGAGCTCTCCATATGTTAATGCATACACTCCTCACAGTTAGAAGACCTTGATAAAGGAGGCGAGAGGAGAGAGCTCTCCACTTAGCACTCCAAATAGCCCAGCATTCTTTAAGTTATATTCATTAGATAGTTTGGGGTTGTCAGTGCAAATGGCTGCATTTTAGATATTAAATTGATGTGAGGGCACAGTATGGGGTTATTTAAGAGGTTAAGAGTACACATTTAGGCTTCATAACTCCTGCAAAGGCTGTAAGGGGAAGTAAACATTTTGTTAAGCTTGGTTCTAGGCTTATTTGTTTTAAAATCATCAAAGTTGGAAACAATCCCCTCAGTCATAGGAAAAACAAAGCTGCATTTTATGGTGGGCTGGGACGAGAACAACCTGTGTGTGTGTGCGCATGGGTCCGAGGTCTTGAGAGGGGAAGGAGCATGGCTAGAGGGGGTGGGTGAAGGAGCAGTGTGTCATGGGTGTGGTGGGGGATATGGGTCTTCTGCAGTTTGGTCATTCAATCACATTAGTCATTGGTCGTGTTCGAGAGCATCAAAACAGTGATGTATCAGAGGTAAATTGTGACTGACTGACTGATCTACAAATAAGATAGTTATTGAGTAGTTATTTATGATGCAAGGTGATTTGTAGATCAGTCAATCTCGACTCACCTTTAAAGTTGGCTGCAATGTCAAACGCTCCCATTGTCTCTTCACTCTGTTTGACAGTGATATGGGTGTGTTCCTTAGTGTGCATTTCACTGATTCAGTATAGATATATCAATATAGATAGTCATTTTAGCAGTATCTCTGCTTCAGTCTAAAACAAAAGCAAGTTGTAACAGTTTGACATTAATTTGTGCACCTCTGTTCGCAATAAGGATCCCGAATATTTGTCTCTGTGATCATGTCATGAGGAGTGCCCTGCGTTGAAACCTTAGCATTTCTCCTGCCACACTAAGTAGTCCTTATCGTCAACATAACAGCTCTACAATATCTGATTACATTTAAATCCAATACATTTAAGTAGAAGACAGAGCCAGGTGTGTGTGTCTGTGTGTGTGTGTGTGCGTGTGTACGTGTGTGTGGAAATGTTGTAGAGAATAAAACAAACATCTCATTGGACCATATCACCAAAACAAAACCCAACAGAGTACATAGCATATTCAACCTCAGTTTATTTGATAAATCTTTTGTCCATCAAAATGGAGGATGCCAACATACAGCTAACAAACATACCGGCGAGGAAGAATGACAGACAGTAGACACAGCTAGGGCACAAGATGAGAATATTGATTCACAGTCCTCTTTTTGTCCAATCACAGAGAGGGAGTGGGTGGGGGGGGGGGGCTACTGTCACTGTCTGCCCTTGATCCTCATTGGGTGCTACAGGCGTATGGATAGCTACATACCACACTGACCCTGAGGGGGTAAACACCACAGAACTAGAATAAGTAGAACGGGCCTCCCCATTCAAGTCAATTATGCAATAATGGGAGGATTGGCAGCCATTTTGAGTGTACCCATGAATTTAGCAGTCAAATTGCTATTGTCAAATGTTCTAAGCCCTTTCTATTAATGATATTTCTATGGTAAACACAACAGGCCTATGGGTTTATGCATACATGTAGAACATCACACTCAGGAATGAAATGGACTGTATGCATGGATCTACTGCATGTGTCCTGGCCACTAGTGTCACTCAATACTGTTAGTTAATCTGCCCATGCCTAAGAATAGGATTGCACCAACGACAGTGACAGTACGATAAACCTCACTGCCTATGTGAGTCTCTGACGGTGGAAATAAAACAAGGCCGGAAGCGGGAGCGACAGTGGAGACAAGGGGATAATAGTTACACATGGGGAGGATGGTGACGAAGACTGTCTTTGGCTCCATTCCAATAATCCCAACTGAAATACTACTTCAAATGCAGCAACGTATTGGCCATATTCTAAATGGTATGCTTGCGTGGATATGGGAGACTTTTTTGTGCCCGGTTGTCTCAATTCAGTGGAAGAATGTAGATATTAGTGATATTAGATATTAACTACACAATCCTAATTGTAATAGACTGTGTACACTATCATCATAATTGGTTTATTTGATATACCACAAACACCACCACAAACACCCCCTTTAACCACCACTCAAACTCCCTCCTCTAGGTCACCTAAGAGGTAGCCTCTGCCGAGTTCCCAACAACCGGATGTTCCGGTTTTCAGTGGAAATTAAAAGACAACCTGTGACTCGATTTCCGCTTTTGGACATTAGCAAGGTGACACTCCATCTTAACTGGATTGGTTGAACAGTGCAGAAGAGAACCTCCCCTGACAGTTTTTTCTTCTTCTTGTCAAGACCAGTATGTAGGGGATCTTTTACACCTCCTACATTAGGTTACCTCAGAGGCAGCGTGGTTTCAACAAGTCACATCACATCATGTACATCAACAAAGACAGTGGCCACGGCCACACACTATGGCTATGTTTATAACAGTGGATGTGGTGCAGTACATAGAAATCCCTGCTGCATCACGGTGGACAACTTACTGGTGTCGTCCCAAACGGCAGCCTTTTCCAGGACCCGCCAAGGGACACTCTGTCAACAAGAAAACAGATGTTTTCACACCGGCCCTCCTAGGCCACATTCTACAGACGTCGTTGACAACCTGGGCTAAACCAAATCCTCTTAGAAGTGGATGTAGTTGGAAGTGGAAGTGGACCAACACCATAGGCAGTGATGGTACAGACCAGGCGGGTAGTTGGTGATGGCAGTGAGTTATTGCAACACAGAGTAAGAGGAGATAGTCACCATCATTCTTTGACTTGTTTCTATATATTTTTTTACTCCTTCTAAGTCGGTGGCTTGTATTGCAATTGTGCTGTTGTTGTGTCCAGGCAGAGAAAGCAAGAGAAAGCCGCTCCTTTTGTTTGTTTGTTGGTTAAGGCTATTGGTCATTTCTGATGACCGGAATTGGAGATGAGTGGTAACTGGTGAATGACACAAACATTGAAGATTGATATAGCGTCTGATAGGATTAAGTTCTGTGGTTGTGTTGTCGTGTCGGTGTCTCTCTTCCATCTCCTGATGATGAAACACAAAATGGCCGCTTGGCAATGGTGTACATTTCTCCTGGAAAGTCTCTCTATTTGACCAAGACAAACCATCACTGTCCTTTTCTTGCACAGAAGTATCAACATGCTATGCTAGCTACCAACAGGGAAAGACAAAGTAAATACACAAGATCATGGGTTTTTAAGCAAATGATTGGTTGAGGGGGTTGAATAGCTAATATCACCCGACAGCAGGACAGGTCCTAGCTTGAGGGAGAGGGTTGCAACAATCAGCGTGGTCTCTCCTCAAGCAGACAGACATTTCTTTCTGTCTCCTTTGTTTCAGCAGGCATGCGGTGGTGAGATAAAATATATAATCAAGTATCTATTTACACACAATTAAAACGGTTTCAATTTAAAATCATCCTTTTCCCATTAATGAAAAGTAAACTGTAAACATGCACACTTTTTACTGAGTCGCCTCGATCCAGGCTCCGTAAGCACTACACACAAAAAATGTGTCCAATGACCGTCGACCAATGATGCTATGTTAGGATTGTAGAGGTGATGTGGTCATTGAAATGTTTCCCATACGTACTGGTTAGAGGTGTTGCAGGGTCAGACAGACCCTGTGGTCCACAGAGATAAAGTCTGTCTCCCAAATGGCACCCTATTCCCTATATAGTGCACTACTTTTGATAGGATTTTGGTCAAAAGCAGTAAACTATTTAGGATTAGGGTGCCTTGGGACTAAACCACTGTTTTGCCTCTACCCCATGGTCATTGGACATGTGTCTCTGTTTAGTGGGGCCTGGACACGAGAGTCTCGGCTCAGTGTGGTTTTAAAGGGAACTCGGGGCGAAGACATCAAAGCCTCGCCCCATGAGTGGTGCTCTGGTGAGTCCTAATGGTACCAAAAGTGAATAGGGTGCCATTTGGGACAAACACTCAGTGTACCATGGAGGCTCACTGCCCTCACCCCCCTGGGCCCTGCACCCTAACCCCTACATCCTAGGGTATGAGGGTGCTCGACACCAAAGGGAATGTGTTGTGAACCAGCCCCAGACAGTTATTCAAGTGACCCACTGAAGAACACTGATCTGTATGTACTCTTCTAAACTATCCCACTGGGCACAGATGTCAATTCGATGTCTATTCTACGTTGGTTCAACGTGGAACAGATATGGAAACAACATTGATTCAATCAGTGTTTGCCCAGTGGGATGCCTCAAAGCTCTACACTAATAATATATTATAATATATTCTTAAAAACACAAAAACTAAATCTGTCATTCTGCCCTTGAACAAGGCAGTTAACCCACTGTTCCTAGGCCGTCATTGTAAATAAGAATTTGTTCTTAACTGACTTGCCTAGTTAAATAAAGGTTCAATAAAATAAAATAAAAATGTATGTGTAATACACATCTTCCAGAATATACAAATACTGTATCTGCACATATATAGTTGGCCACTATAGTTGGGACAGTAATATTTTCATACGGGTAGTGGTATATCTTAGTAGATGGATACCACATTCTGCCACACGGGTGTCTTGCCAGTTCAGCTTTTGCTGTTAGGTTTGACTCCTATGTGTGATTTTCAGTTCAGCCCATTTCAATTGATAACATATCTTCCTGTTGCTTCAATGGTGCCATCCAGTAACAAACATGATTTGAATAACACCCACCATTTTACAGCCAGCGAGCCCTCATCCCTGGCCTCCTAGTTTTGCACTCTTGGACACTTCACATTGCGAGCTAATGTTTTTACACTGTAATTAGGAATAGTGTTTCACAGGATAGATCCTCCCGAAATAGCAGGTTAAATTTAGTTCCTGTCCACGCTATGGTAAATCAGACCCCTAAGGCCTGGGGCAGTCAGGGCAGGCTGTTATATACCAGCACTAGCTAGCTGAATCCATTTCAATCTCTAAAAGTCTTCTGGGACATATGTAGCTGGATGAGGCTTGTTGATTCAACCTATGGATGAGGCTTGTTGATTCAACCTATAGATATCCTACTAGGCAGCAGATACTACTGCTTATTCAACCTAAAGCTATCCTAGTGGGCACTTCTGATCGGGACTTCTCTCATCTCTACGGTGATACATGTAACATTACAGTAAGGACCTACCCTCCTTCAGTCTCCTCTCCCTCTACACTGAACTCTGCTCTTACAGAGGTCCTACTGGGCTCTTCTGATTGGGCAACAGACTTATCTCACATTCTCTAGTGATATATATCTAGTCCACTCCTCACTCCTCACCCCAAACTCCTTTGGTCTTCTCTACACTGGGCTTCTTTCTTAAACCTATGGCTGATCCTACTCAGCACTTCTGAGGGGGACATGGGACTCCGCTCTCATCTCACGTCGCTACAGTGATACATATAAGTAAGGTCCACATCTCTCTCCAAACTCTTTTGGTCTCCCCTGTACACTGGGCTCTGTTCCACTGATCTGGCTCGAAGGACCAATGGCCTTGCCATTTGGAGGATAACAATAAAAAACAGTCTAAGTTGAGGACCTGTGTGACTGAGTCTCAGAGGGGTTTATACACTTACTAAGATGGTGGGTGACCTGTCTACAGTATGTGAATAAGCCACATGAAGATAAACAGACAAACCTCCAGTCCTTGCCATCTGTTTGACCTGACACCAGATCAGCTATTGATATTCTACAAAACTAGGCTAAAGATGGTTGTTGTGAGCAAATATGCTGGGGGGCAAAAATCCCTGCATGTTAGTTTGAGTTTCCCATGCTTCCCAGGCCATTGTTACTGTGTGTTTTGCCCTGCTGCCACCGTCAAGCGTAAATGAAGCAGTCAATAATAGATGATCTCTTTCCGTTTCATCTCTCAGGCAGTACAGTGTTCTGTGCCATGGAGAGACACTGGAGTGAATACTCTACAAGCTCTCATCCATTATTCAACAGGCTCCTCAAAGAGAGAGGAGAACTTGCACACACGCACGCACATACGCACACATGCACACACACACGCACGCACACACACGCACGCACACAACACAGCCATACTACTTTCATCTGCTGTATGTCAATCATCCCATCCCTTGCTCTCGCTCTTTTGCACTCTTTCTTTTCTTCTACTCTTCTCTTCCCATTCCCCTTCCGCTGTTTCTCTGTCTCTCTCTCTCTCTCTTTATGTGTTTCCTTATCACTCCATCTCTCTATCCCTCCATTTGAGAACCAAAGCAGTATCCTAGATGAACCTATATGCTGCTGGCACTGTGTTTTGCCAAGGCAGTGTGGCATTACTGATGGGTCTGGGGCTGAAGCTGAGTCTGGAGCTGAGGTTGACTGAGCTAGTGTGCCAGTGGCAGGGTCAGAGTTCAGAGTTCACAGGAAGTTCTAGAAGCTAGAACATGGATACACAGGAAGTGGTCATTACACTGAGAGGAAGTCAGTTCATTCTGAAGTGGTACTGTAGGTCCAAGGGGCAATGCCTTGGTCTGTGGGACCTATTGAGTTGTCCCGAGGGGTTGGTGAATGTGTTTGTGAAGAGGGGGGAGTTTGAAGTGTCCTCCTCACTCATAGTCCCGACTTCTGTTGCGTCTCTTGAAGAACAAGAAGGGGGTCTTCTGAGGAGGGCCCAGTAGCATGGGAACCTGGTTCTTATGTGTAATCTTGATCTGTAAGGGGAGGAGGGACAAGATGAAACGATATTCAGCAACTCTTGTAGGACAATGGAAGTTTGCTTCAGAAACCAATGTGCCTTCATCCATAGGAGGGACAAGAGGACATTTGACCATGAAGTGTCCATAAGTCTGGTCCTTCTTTTCTACTTCTAAATCCTTAACATATAATGTTATGTTATTTTACCATAATTTCCTGCTAAAGAAATAGCCAGCTTTTCATGCTAACCCACAGATAGAAGATTCACTTTTCAGAGCAACTATCTGACCTTGAAATCCAAATAACCAACAAAGTACAGAACATCGAACACTGTGCCTCAGCTCAGCCTGACATCCCCGCAGGTTCAACTGCATAAAGGAGGATGGGGCGCTGAGGTTTAGGGTGACACACTTCTTTTCTCAACACTATTTAAATTGAATTGTTCTATATATAGCAGAGGGCATTTTGCTGTTGCTACGTGATGTGTGAATGGATTCCAGCGAGCATTTCCTCCTCCTCTAATGACATAACCAGTCAGTGGTCCGCTGTGACAAAACACTGTTTCAATTAACACAGCTGTCACAGTGAAGGTGGGGAGTGTGATGGAGAGGGATGGAGGGAAGAGAGAAGGAGAGAAGGAAATTGAAAAGGCATAGGGAGCAGGAAGAGAGGCAGGTGGAGGTGTAGCGTGGGTGTAGGGTGTGTGTTAGTGTGTGTGGTGAGTCTCTGACCGTGCATGGGGGCTGCATCCAAGGCTCCCCATCAATCTGCATGGGCAGCAGCCGGGATGTCCTGTGAGTAGAGAGATAGGGGGTCAGAGTCAGATCACATGCACCTCTGAGGCTCGATTTTCCCATTCATACTGTCCATACCATCCCAGGACCAGAGTCAAACACTGCTGTCTTTGTTCCCACGAGTCCTTTTCCCAGACAGGCCCCCACTCTAAACAAACTCACAGACCCCCCCCCCCCCCCCCCCCCACACACACACACAAAGATAGTTTAAGCCTTTCATGTATGCCTCACCAGCTAGGGAAACTCAGTATGGGGGAATGACTGATGAATGTTATTTTAATTCTGTTTTCGGAAAATATTAAGGGTAGGCTGAAACAGGTGAGGGGAAGCTTTGATTGAGTCCGCTATAAACTGTACTTTAACTGGCCTTACTGTGAATGTTTAATGGAGCGGGAACTGCTAGAGCAACAACAACATGTGAACTAATTCCACTTTTCTAAAACAGATTGGTTGGTTGGCATATCCAAAAGTGGCCTGAGTGCCCTCAGACGTGTGAAAAAGCTAATCTGTCAGACCATGATGGCCAGACTCTCTGTGGCTGTAATGAGTGAGTCAGCAGGTCAATGTTCTGTTTACTGGACACAGAGGCTCAGAATAAACTTCTGTTTTAAAGAGTGTGAAGTGAGGAAGAGAAGGGAGCAGGAGACACTTCTGTTTTAAAGAGTGTGAAGTGAGGAAGAGAAGGGAGCAGGAGACACTTCTGTTTTAAAGAGTGTGAAGTGAGGAAGAGAAGGGAGCAGGAGACACTTCTGTTTTAAAGAGTGTGAAGTAAGGAAGAGAAGGGAGCAGGAGACACTTCTGTTTTAAAGAGTGTGAAGTGAGGAAGAGAAGGGAGCAGGAGACACTTCTGTTTTAAAGAGTGTGAAGTGAGGAAGAGAATGGAGCAGGAGACACTTCTGTTTTAAAGAGTGTGAATTGAGGAAGAGAAGGGAGCAGGAGACACTTCTGTTTTAAAGAGTGTGAAGTGAGGAAGAGAAGGGAGCAGGAGACACTTCTGTTTTAAAGAGTGTGAAGTGAGGAAGAGAAGGGAGCAGGAGACACTTCTGTTTTAAAGAGTGTGAAGTGAGGAAGAGTAGGGAGCAGGAGACACTTCTGTTTTAAAGAGTGTGAAGTGAGGAAGAGAAGGGAGCAGGAGACACTTCTGTTTTAAAGAGTGTGAAGTGAGGAAGAGAAGGGAGCAGGAGACACTTCTGTTTTAAAGAGTGTGAAGTGAGGAAGAGAAGGGAGCAGGAGACACTTCTGTTTTAAAGAGTGTGAAGTGAGGAAGAGAAGGGAGCAGGAGACACTTCTGTTTTAAAGAGTGTGAAGTGAGGAAGAGTAGGGAGCTGGAGACACTTCTGTTTTAAAGAGTGTGAAGTGAGGAAGAGTAGGGAGCAGGAGACACTTCTGTTTTAAAGAGTGTGAAGTGAGGAAGAGAAGGGAGCAGGAGACACTTCTGTTTTAAAGAGTGTGAAGTGAGGAAGAGAAGGGAGCAGGAGACACTTCTGTTTTAAAGAGTGTGAAGTAAGGAAGAGAAGGGAGCAGGAGACACTTCTGTTTTAAAGAGTGTGAAGTGAGGAAGAGAAGGGAGCAGGAGACACTTCTGTTTTAAAGAGTGTGAAGTGAGGAAGAGTAGGGAGCAGGAGACACTTCTGTTTTAAAGAGTGTGAAGTGAGGAAGAGTAGGGAGCAGGAGACACTTCTGTTTTAAAGAGTGTGAAGTGAGGAAGAGAAGGGAGCAGGAGACACTTCTGTTTTAAAGAGTGTGAAGTGAGGAAGAGTAGGGAGCAGGAGACACTTCTGTTTTAAAGAGTGTGAAGTGAGGAAGAGAAGGGAGCAGGAGACACTTCTGTTTTAAAGAGTGTGAAGTGAGGAAGAGAAGGGAGCAGGAGACACTTCTGTTTTAAAGAGTGTGAAGTGAGGAAGAGAAGGGAGCAGGAGACACTTCGGTTTTAAAGAGTGTGAAGTGAGGAAGAGAAGGGAGCAGGAGACACTTCTGTTTTAAAGAGTGTGAAGTGAGGAAGAGAAGGGAGCAGGAGACACTTCTGTTTTAAAGAGTGTGAAGTGAGGAAGAGAAGGGAGCAGGAGACACTTCTGTTTTAAAGAGTGTGAAGTGAGGAAGAGAAGGGAGCAGGAGACACTTCTGTTTTAAAGAGTGTGAAGTGAGGAAGAGTAGGGAGCAGGAGACACTTCTGTTTTAAAGAGTGTGAAGTGAGGAAGAGTAGGGAGCAGGAGACACTTCTGTTTTAAAGAGTGTGAAGTGAGGAAGAGAAGGGAGCAGGAGACACTTCTGTTTTAAAGAGTGTGAAGTGAGGAAGAGTAGGGAGCAGGAGACACTTCTGTTTTAAAGAGTGTGAAGTGAGGAAGAGAAGGGAGCAGGAGACACTTCTGTTTTAAAGAGTGTGAAGTGAGGAAGAGAAGGGAGCAGGAGACACTTCTGTTTTAAAGAGTGTGAAGTGAGGAAGAGAAGGGAGCAGGAGACACTTCGGTTTTAAAGAGTGTGAAGTGAGGAAGAGAAGGGAGCAGGAGACACTTCTGTTTTAAAGAGTGTGAAGTGAGGAAGAGAAGGGAGCAGGAGACACTTCTGTTTTAAAGAGTGTGAAGTGAGGAAGAGAAGGGAGCAGGAGACACTTCTGTTTTAAAGAGTGTGAAGTGAGGAAGAGAAGGGAGCAGGAGACACTTCTGTTTTAAAGAGTGTGAAGTGAGGAAGAGAAGGGAGCAGGAGACACTTCTGTTTTAAAGAGTGTGAAGTGAGGAAGAGAAGGGAGCAGGAGACACTTCTGTTTTAAAGAGTGTGAAGTGAGGAAGAGAATGGAGCAGGAGACACTTCTGTTTTAAAGAGTGTGAATTGAGGAAGAGAAGGGAGCAGGAGACACTTCTGTTTTAAAGAGTGTGAAGTGAGGAAGAGAAGGGAGCAGGAGACACTTCTGTTTTAAAGAGTGTGAAGTGAGGAAGAGAAGGGAGCAGGAGACACTTCTGTTTTAAAGAGTGTGAAGTGAGGAAGAGTAGGGAGCAGGAGACACTTCTGTTTTAAAGAGTGTGAAGTGAGGAAGAGAAGGGAGCAGGAGACACTTCTGTTTTAAAGAGTGTGAAGTGAGGAAGAGAAGGGAGCAGGAGACACTTCTGTTTTAAAGAGTGTGAAGTGAGGAAGAGAAGGGAGCAGGAGACACTTCTGTTTTAAAGAGTGTGAAGTGAGGAAGAGAAGGGAGCAGGAGACACTTCTGTTTTAAAGAGTGTGAAGTGAGGAAGAGTAGGGAGCAGGAGACACTTCTGTTTTAAAGAGTGTGAAGTGAGGAAGAGAAGGGAGCAGGAGACACTTCTGTTTTAAAGAGTGTGAAGTGAGGAAGAGAAGGGAGCAGGAGACACTTCTGTTTTAAAGAGTGTGAAGTGAGGAAGAGAAGGGAGCAGGAGACACTTCTGTTTTAAAGAGTGTGAAGTGAGGAAGAGAAGGGAGCAGGAGACACTTCTGTTTTAAAGAGTGTGAAGTGAGGAAGAGTAGGGAGCAGGAGACACTTCTGTTTTAAAGAGTGTGAAGTGAGGAAGAGTAGGGAGCAGGAGACACTTCTGTTTTAAAGAGTGTGAAGTGAGGAAGAGAAGGGAGCAGGAGACACTTCTGTTTTAAAGAGTGTGAAGTGAGGAAGAGTAGGGAGCAGGAGACACTTCTGTCTTAAAGAGTGTGAAGTGAGGAAGAGAAGGGAGCAGGAGACACTTCGGTTTTAAAGAGTGTGAATTGAGGAAGAGAAGGGAGCAGGAGACACTTCTGTTTTAAAGAGTGTGAAGTGAGGAAGAGAAGGGAGCAGGAGACACTTCTGTTTTAAAGAGTGTGAAGTGAGGAAGAGAAGGGAGCAGGAGACACTTCTGTTTTAAAGAGTGTGAAGTGAGGAAGAGAAGGGAGCAGGAGACACTTCTGTTTTAAAGAGTGTGAAGTAAGGAAGAGAAGGGAGCAGGAGACACTTCTGTTTTAAAGAGTGTGAAGTGAGGAAGAGAAGGGAGCAGGAGACACTTCTGTTTTAAAGAGTGTGAAGTGAGGAAGAGAAGGGAGCAGGAGACACTTCTGTTTTAAAGAGTGTGAAGTGAGGAAGAGAAGGGAGCAGGAGACACTTTGGTTTTAAAGAGTGTGAAGTGAGGAAGAGAAGGGAGCAGGAGACACTTCTGTTTTAAAGAGTGTGAAGTGAGGAAGAGAAGGGAGCAGGAGACACTTCGGTTTTAAAGAGTGTGAAGTGAGGAAGAGAAGGGAGCAGGAGACACTTCTGTTTTAAAGAGTATGAAGTGAGGAAGAGAAGGGAGCAGGAGACACTTCTGTTTTAAAGAGTGTGAAGTGAGGAAGAGAAGGGAGCAGGAGACACTTCTGTTTTAAAGAGTGTGAAGTGAGGAAGAGAAGGGAGCAGGAGACACTTCTGTTTTAAAGAGTGTGAAGTGAGGAAGAGAAGGGAGCAGGAGACACTTCTGTTTTAAAGAGTGTGAAGTGAGGAAGAGAAGGGAGCAGGAGACACTTCTGTTTTAAAGAGTGTGAAGTGAGGAAGAGAAGGGAGCAGGAGACACTTCTGTTTTAAAGAGTGTGAAGTGAGGAAGAGAAGGGAGCAGGAGACACTTCTGTTTTAAAGAGTGTGAAGTGAGGAAGAGAAGGGAGCAGGAGACACTTCTGTTTTAAAGAGTGTGAAGTGAGGAAGAGAAGGGAGCAGGAGACACTTCTGTTTTAAAGAGTGTGAAGTGAGGAAGAGAAGGGAGCAGGAGACACTTCTGTTTTAAAGAGTGTGAAGTGAGGAAGAGTAGGGAGCAGGAGACACTTCTGTTTTAAAGAGTGTGAAGTGAGGAAGAGAAGGGAGCAGGAGACACTTCTGTTTTAAAGAGTGTGAAGTGAGGAAGAGAAGGGAGCAGGAGACACTTCTGTTTTAAAGAGTGTGAAGTGAGGAAGAGAAGGGAGCAGGAGACACTTCTGTTTTAAAGAGTGTGAAGTGAGGAAGAGAAGGGAGCAGGAGACACTTCTGTTTTAAAGAGTGTGAAGTGAGGAAGAGAAGGGAGCAGGAGACACTTCTGTTTTAAAGAGTGTGAAGTGAGGAAGAGTAGGGAGCAGGAGACACTTCTGTTTTAAAGAGTGTGAAGTGAGGAAGAGTAGGGAGCAGGAGACACTTCTGTTTTAAAGAGTGTGAAGTGAGGAAGAGAAGGGAGCAGGAGACACTTCTGTTTTAAAGAGTGTGAAGTGAGGAAGAGTAGGGAGCAGGAGACACTTCTGTCTTAAAGAGTGTGAAGTGAGGAAGAGAAGGGAGCAGGAGACACTTCGGTTTTAAAGAGTGTGAATTGAGGAAGAGAAGGGAGCAGGAGACACTTCTGTTTTAAAGAGTGTGAAGTGAGGAAGAGAAGGGAGCAGGAGACACTTCTGTTTTAAAGAGTGTGAAGTGAGGAAGAGAAGGGAGCAGGAGACACTTCTGTTTTAAAGAGTGTGAAGTGAGGAAGAGAAGGGAGCAGGAGACACTTCTGTTTTAAAGAGTGTGAAGTAAGGAAGAGAAGGGAGCAGGAGACACTTCTGTTTTAAAGAGTGTGAAGTGAGGAAGAGAAGGGAGCAGGAGACACTTCTGTTTTAAAGAGTGTGAAGTGAGGAAGAGAAGGGAGCAGGAGACACTTCTGTTTTAAAGAGTGTGAAGTGAGGAAGAGAAGGGAGCAGGAGACACTTCGGTTTTAAAGAGTGTGAAGTGAGGAAGAGAAGGGAGCAGGAGACACTTCTGTTTTAAAGAGTGTGAAGTGAGGAAGAGAAGGGAGCAGGAGACACTTCGGTTTTAAAGAGTGTGAAGTGAGGAAGAGAAGGGAGCAGGAGACACTTCTGTTTTAAAGAGTGTGAAGTGAGGAAGAGAAGGGAGCAGGAGACACTTCTGTTTTAAAGAGTGTGAAGTGAGGAAGAGAAGGGAGCAGGAGACACTTCTGTTTTAAAGAGTGTGAAGTGAGGAAGAGAAGGGAGCAGGAGACACTTCTGTTTTAAAGAGTGTGAAGTGAGGAAGAGAAGGGAGCAGGAGACACTTCTGTTTTAAAGAGTGTGAAGTGAGGAAGAGAAGGGAGCAGGAGACACTTCTGTTTTAAAGAGTGTGAAGTGAGGAAGAGAAGGGAGCAGGAGACACTTCTGTTTTAAAGAGTGTGAAGTGAGGAAGAGAAGGGAGCAGGAGACACTTCTGTTTTAAAGAGTGTGAAGTGAGGAAGAGAAGGGAGCAGGAGACACTTCTGTTTTAAAGAGTGTGAAGTGAGGAAGAGAAGGGAGCAGGAGACACTTCTGTTTTAAAGAGTGTGAAGTGAGGAAGAGAAGGGAGCAGGAGACACTTCTGTTTTAAAGAGTGTGAAGTGAGGAAGAGTAGGGAGCAGGAGACACTTCTGTTTTAAAGAGTGTGAAGTGAGGAAGAGAAGGGAGCAGGAGACACTTCTGTTTTAAAGAGTGTGAAGTGAGGAAGAGAAGGGAGCAGGAGACACTTCTGTTTTAAAGAGTGTGAAGTGAGGAAGAGTAGGGAGCAGGAGACACTTCTGTTTTAAAGAGTGTGAAGTGAGGAAGAGAAGGGAGCAGGAGACACTTCTGTTTTAAAGAGTGTGAAGTGAGGAAGAGAAGGGAGCAGGAGACACTTCTGTCTGCGGGACTCTGGTTTTGGTGACGGAGACACAACGGGATGGAAGTGGGGAGAAGAAGGGAGGAAGAGGGGTGGAGGGATGGATGGAGAGACAGAGGGGATAGTTGCAGAAAGGGTCCTGACCTGATGGTGACGTTAGCACATTGGGCCAGTCTGCGGCCAGCACTCTTCAGGCCTGAGTAGATCTTCCCCATCTCCATGGCGCCCTCCAGACCCACCACCTCTAGCAACTGGTCGCTCAGGTCTGGGAGAGGGAGATCAGTTAATACTTTCTGAGCGAAGAAAGAACAAAGGAAATGGAGAATGGTAAAGTGCATTAACGAGTTTTGAAGAGTTTTAGTTAGGTCATAGAAGGGCACTAGAACAGCTAAAGACAGGCTGTAGTACTTTTTGATTGTGGCCCCTATTTTTTTAATAAATCAAATCAAATGTTATTGGTCACATACAGATATAAAGCAGATGTTATTGCGGGTGTAGAAAATGCTTGTGTTCCTAGCTCCAACAGTGCAGTAGTATCTAACAATATGCACAAATCTAAAAGTAAAAGAATGGAATTAAGAAATATGTAAATACTGGATCGAGCAATGTCGGCATGGCATTGACTAAAATGCAGTAGAATAGAATACAGTATATACAAATGAAATGAGTAAAGCAGTATGTAAACATTATTAAAGTGACTAATGTTCCATTATGACCAGTGATTCCAAGTCTATGTATATAGGGCAGCAGCCTCTAAGGTGCAGGGTAGCATAACCAGTGGAAGGTGGCTAGTGATGGCTATTTAACAATCTGATGGCCTTGAGATAGAAGCTGTTTTTCAGTCTCTCTGTCCCAGTTTTGATGCACCTGTTGAGGAACTTGAGGAACTTGAAGCTTTCCACCTTCTCAACTGCTGTCCCGTCGATGTGGATAGGGGCGCACTCCCTCTGCTGTTTCCTGAAGTCCACGATCAGCTCCTTTGTTTTGTTGACATTGAGTGAGAGGTTATTTTCGCTGTCTCGTCATTGTTGGGAATCAGGCCTACTGCTGTTGTGTCGTCTGCAAGCTTGACGATTGAGTTGGACTCGTGCGTGGCCACGCCGTCATGGGTGAACAGGGAGTACAAGAGGTGGCTGAGCACCCTTGTGGGGCCCCTGTGTTGAGGATCAGCAAAGTGGAGATGTTGTTTCCGATGTTCACCACCTGGGGGTGGCCCGTCAGGAAGTCCAGGACCGAGTTGCACAGGGTGGGATTCAGAACTAGGGCTCCGAGCTTAATGATGAGCTTGGAGGGTGCTATGGTGTTGAATGCTGAGCTATAGTCAATGAACAGCATTCTTACATAGGTATTCCTCTTGTCCAGAGGGATAGGGCATTGTGCAGCGCGATGTGATTGCATCATCTGTGGATCTTTTGAGGCGGTAAGCAGATTGAAGTGGGTCTAGGGTGTCAAGTAAGCTAGATGTGACATGATCCTTAACTAGCCTTTCAAAGCACTTCATGGTGACAGAAGTGAGTGCTACAAGGCGAAAGTCATTTAGTTCAGTTTGCTTTCTTGAGTACATGAACAATGGTGGACATCTTGAAGCAAGTGGGGAAAGCGGACTGGGATAGGGAGCGTTTAAATCCAGCCAGCTGGTCTGCGCATGCTCTGAGAACGCGGCAAGGGATGCCGTCTGGGCCGGCAGCCTTGTGAGGGTTAACACGCTTATATGTCTTTCTCACGTCGGCCACGGAGAAGGAGAGCCCACAGTCCTTGGTCGGTGGCACTGTGTTATCCTCAAAGAGGGCAAAGAAGGTGTTTAGCTTGTCCGGAAGCAAGACGTTGGTGTTCGCGACGTGGCTGGTTTTCCCTTTGTAGTCCGTGATTGTCACATACGTCTCGTGTCTGAGCCGTTGAATTGCGACTCCACTTTATCTCTCTACTGATGTATTTTTATTCATCCTCCCGTTAAGAATACACACATCCTCATATGCTTATGGTTCAGGAACTTTAGATAGCTAAAGGTAATTAATGCCTTCATAAAGCACCCAGGAAATAGATTTTCTGCATACAATTTAGATAGATTCTTCAACTATTCAGGTCTGGTTTCTTCCTCTACTTTCTACCCACTACAATCTCAATGTCTCTCATTTGCTCCCTCTCACTCTCTGTCTAACTTAACCATATCCCCAGTTAATCAGCCATGTCAGTGTGAGCAGATCTCAGGTGCTCCTGAACTGATTAACAGTGCAGGGCCTGTGCTCTGCCAGCTGACCACCTAAAGATATCCTGCCTAGTTTATCCACACAGAGAGAGCTGAGCCTGCCTGTCTGTCTGCGATAGTGAATCACTGGAGCCATCCTCAGCCCAGTGAGGGACATACACACGCAGAGACACGCACAAACACATACACACACAGCACTGATCGGACCATCTCAAAGGGCCCCGTACTAATTTCACTCCTGTCCCATACAAGCCCTAACATGCAGGGATGCCTGTTTTGACTGACTAGGTTATAGTCGAATTGTGACAGTGTGTTTGTGTGTGTGTGTGCAGTCATGCCTGTTTTGACTGACTAGGCTATAGGGGGACTGTGACTGTGACTGTGTGTGTGTGTGTGTGTGTGTAGTCATGCCTGTTTTGATTGACTAGGGCTATAGGCGTGCTGTACGGCCCTTGGCAGTTTCACATCGCTGTCACCCGAACCGCTCTGCCTTTATGCAACAAACAGGAAACGGTCGCGTGGCTGCTATATTTGAGAGGGAGGAGACGACTGGCTTGGCTTGCACAAGGGATCTGATGCAAGCTGAAGCTTGTGTGAGATGAACTGTCATTGGTGGTGAACACTTAGTAATGTACACAAAGGAAATGAGATGACTTCCACAAAAGTCTGTGAGAGGTCAAAGTGTCTATACATTGTTCTCGCTAAAATTATCTATATCTCCAGCACAGCTGAGCAGATGAGACAAAATACACACACTAGTGTGAAGTATTGGATTTTTACTTCTTCGGAGTTTATGCTTCGTTTAAGTTAGATTTTGACTACTTAAAGTCTTTATAAACATATTTGCTGTGCTGCATTCTGTGGAATCGCAATACATAAAGTACAGGTCATGTGTGTTCCATTTGAAGAATTTAGCCATTTCGTGCTTCACGCTAGATGCTGTTAAAGTTCATATGGGAATAAGTAAGTCAGTAAGTCTCTCGCACTCTTAAATATTTTACATGACAATTTTGCAGCAAATGACAGATGAGGGATGGGGTGAACCATTCAAAATCCCCAAAGGTAAAACACAAGTAAAGATGCTGGCTCCACAGCATGACACATTACCTATGGGGTTAAAGCAAATACAACTGTAAAGTATCACTAATACACTGGAAACTACAAACACACAGTGTAAGCCTACAGCGAAACCTGATGTTTAATGTACTTCTGCTTCGACTTTAGTTTTCAGAGTGAGTCATCCTAAATACATTTTGTGGTCTCAATTTTTTCTACACAACTGAAATGATGCTTGGGCTGAGAAAGCAGTATTTGACATGCACAGAAAATAACTGATTGCTGTGAGAATAGATCTGCTGGGTTTGAAGAGGGGACAAAACACCCTTGCCATGGGGACAAATGGGAACAAATAGCCCTGTAGCCTCTCCCCTTTACCCCTGTGCCCCGGGTATATGCCCACTCATCAGTTATGGTCACACCGTCCTTAATCAACCAGCGGGGAAACCATTCTAAATCAGTCAGAGCAGGGGAAATCACTCTAAATACAAACATCCCCCATCCCTCTGCCTGCCTGCCTGCCTGCCTGCCTGCCTGCCTGCCTGCCTGCCTGCCTGCCTGCCTGCCTGCCTGCCTGCCTGCCTGGCCTATGGGGGCCATTTTGTGCTCCTGTGCCCTGGATGCCCACTGACTGATCAGACATGGGACACATCCTAAATACAAACACCCCCATCTTTCTGTTTCCCTGGTCCACTGGGGACATTTAACCCAGGGCGTCCCAGTGGTGGTGGCTATTTTGTCAGCCAATGCCTCGTCCTTCCACAACCCAGGGGACTAGACCGGAGCACCAAGGATGCGTCCTAACTAAACCCTCGGCTTGTGTCCCACATGGTACCCTATGCCCTAGGGGTCTGGTCAAAAGTAGTGCACTATTTAGGGAATAGGGTGCCATTTGGGATGCAACCTCAGGCTCAGTCCCAGTAGTTTTTCCCAGAAAGAATAATAGGATTGCGATCCATTAAGAGAAAACTGGGCATGAATAGCCCTGGATTAGTGGCGGAGGGACTAGTCACACTATGGACGCTATGCAGCCACTAGTACATACGCAGGTTTCACATGACAGATGGGACTCTACAGGGACTGGACTATCCAGAAACAGCAGAGCTCTTCTTGGTACATGAGATGATTTAATAAGAGCAGAGCTGAGTAAATAAACACATACAGAATATTCAACCTAATAGAACATGTTCTATATCTAATAGCTGGATATATTCATTGCCTAATAATTACATAGCAAAATGTTAGAAATGTTATACAAATGTTAAATATTTACATATTGTATTATGTTACTTTTGTTTATTATATTGATATATTCCTATATCCTTATAATTAAAAGTCCTTGGACACACCTACTCATTCAAGGGTTTTTCTTTATTTTTTTATATTTTCTACATTGTAGAACAGTGAAGACAGCAAAACTATGAAATAACACATATGGAATCATGTAGTAAACAAAACGTGTTCAACAAATCTAAATATACATTTTATATTTTAAATTCTTCAAAGTAGCCACCCTTAGCCTTGATGACAGCTTTGCTCATCCCAAAACATCTCGATTTGGTTGAAGCCAGGTGATTGTGGAGACCAGGTCTTCTGATACAGCACTACATCACTCTCCTTCTTGGTAAAATAGCCCTTACACATCCTGAGGTGTGTTTTTCCTGTGGAAAAACAAATGATAGTCCCACTAAGCGCAAACCAGATGGGATGGCGTATCACTGGAGAATGCTGTGGTAGCCATGCTGGTTAAGTGTGCCTTGAATTGTAAATAAATCACCAACATTGCCATCAGCAAAGCACCCCCACACCATCACACCTCCTCCATGCTTCACGGTGGGAACCACGCATGCAGAGATCATCCGTTCACCTACTCGGCGCCTCACAAAGACACGGTGGTTGGAACCAAAAATCTCAAATTTGGACTCATCAGACCAAAGGACAGATTTCCAACAGTCTCATGTCCATTGCTCTTGCTTATTGGCCCAAGTAATTATTTTCTTATTATTGGTGTCTTTTAGTAGTGGTTTCATTGCAGCAATTCGACCATGAAGGCCTGATTCACGCAGTCTCCTCTGAACAGTTGATGATGAGATGTCTTACTTGAACTCTGTGAAGCATTTATTTGGGCTGCAATTTCTGAGGCTGGTAACTCTAATGAATTTACCCTCTGCCGCAGAGGTAGGGCTATCTTCTGTTTACCACCCCTACCTTGTCACGACACAACTGATTGACTCAAACGCATTAATGCCAAAAGATGGCGACGAAGAACATTGCTGACGTTTTACATTCTCCCAACCAATTGTGCTATTTTGTAATTTTCTTTGCGTTTTGTGTAACTTATTTATTTATTTATTGTGTACACAATGTTGCTGCTACCGTCTCTTATGACCAAAAATAACTTCTGGACATCAGGAAAGCAATTATTCACCGTGGACTGGAAAAACTTGTTCCTTTAACGAGTCTGACGAGCAGGTTATCCTTCTTTCACTGGAACAGGCCCAGATCCACGCCTTTTGCGTGAAGAAAAGACGCCAGAAAAGGGGCCGCAAATCGGGCATCCTTTTGAGAATCCGGAGGCGAGCGAGTAACTTCCACTGCCTTCGATTCTTCTTGCTAACGTGCAATCATTGGAAAATACAATCGATGACCTACGATTAAGATTATTTTACCAACGGGACATTAAAAACTGTAACATCTTATGTTTCACAGAGACGTGGCTGAACGAAGATACGGACAATATAGAGCTAGCAGGATTTTCCATGCACCGACAGAACAGAGACGCTACCTCTGGTAAGACAAGGGGTGGGGGTGTGTGTCTTTTTGTCAATAACAGCTGGTGAGCGATGTCTAATATTAAAGAAGTCTTGAGGTGTTGCTTGCCTGAGGTAGAGTACCTTATGATAAGCTGTAGACCACACTATCTACCAAGCTGGTTCTCATCTGTATTATTCGTAGCCGTCTATTTACCACCACAAAATGAAGCTGGCACTAAGACCGCTCTCAACCAGCTCTATATGGCCATAAGCAAAGAAGAAAATGCTTACCCAGAAGCGGCTCCTAGTGGCCGGGGACTTTAATGCAGGCAAACTTAAATCAGTTTCTCCAAATTTTTACCAGCATGTCACATGTGCAACCAGGGGGAAAAAATCCTATTCCACCTTTACTCCACACACAGAGATGCATACAAAGCTCTCCCCCACCCTCCATTTGGCAAATCTGACCATAATTCTATCCTCCTGATTCCTGCTTACAAGCAAAAACTAAAGCAGGAAGTACCAGTGACTCGCTCAATACGGAAGTGGTCAGACGACGTGGATGCTACACTACAGGACTGCTTTGCTAGCACAGACTGTAATATGTTTCGGGATTCATCCAATGTCATTGAGGAATACACCACCTCAGTCATCGGCTTCATCAATAAGTGCATCGATGACGTCGTCCCCACAGTGACTGTACGTACATATCCCAACCAGAAGTGTGAAGTGTGAACTGAAGTGTGCACGAGAGCACCAGCTATTCTGGATGACTGTGTGATAATGCTCTCAGTAGCCGATGTGAACAAAACCTTTAAACAGGTCAACATTCACAAAGCTGCTGGGCCAGACGGATTACCAGGACGTGTACTCAAAGCATGCACGGACCAACTGTCAAGTGTCTTCACTGACATTTTCAACCTCTCCCTGACCGAGTCTGTAATACCTACATGTTTGAAGCAGACCACCATAGTCCCTGTGCCCAACGGAAGCTAAGGTAACCTGCCTAAATGATTACTGCCCCGTGTCACTCACATCAGTAGCCACGAAGTGCTTTGAAAGGCTGGTCATGGCCTACATCAACACCATCATTCTGGACACCCTAGACCTACTCCAATTCGCATACCGCCCCAACAGATCCACAGATGACGCAATCGCAATCCACACTGCCCTTTCCCACCTGGACAAAAGGAACACCTATATGAGAATGCTATTAATTGACCACAGCTCAGCGTTCAACACCATAGTGCCCACGGAGCTCATCACTAAGCTAAGGACTCTGGTACTAAACACCTCCCTCTGCAACTTGATCCTGGACTTCCTGATGGGCCGCCCCCAGGTGGTAAGAGTAGGCACCAACACGTCTGCCATGCTGATCCTTAACACTGGGGCCCCCCAGGGGTGTGTACTTAGTCCCATCCTGTATTCCCTGTTCACCCACTCAATGTGAGCAAGACAAAGGAGCTGATCGTGGACTACAGGCGGGCCCAACAGGCCCCCATTAACATCGACGGGCTGTAGTGGAGCGGGTCTAGAGTTTCAAGTTCCTTGGTGTCCACATCACCAACGAACTATCATGGTCCAAACATAGCCAGACAGTCGTGAAGAGGGCACGACAAAAACGTTTCCCCCTCAGAGACTGAAAAGATTTGTCATGGGTCGAGAGCACCGGTTGCATCACCGCCTGATAGGGCAACTGCTTGGCATCTGACCGTAAGGCGCTACAGAGGGTAGTGCGAACAGCCTAGTACATCACTAGGGCCCAGCTCCCTGCCATCCAGGACCTATATAATAGGCGGTGTCAGAGGAAAGCCCATAAAATTGTCAGAGACTCCAGTCACCCAGTTTAGACTGTTTTCTCTGCTCCCACACGGTTAGCGGTACCGGAGCGCCAAGTCTAGGACCAAAAGGCTACTCAACAGCTTTTACCCCCAAGCCATAAGATTGCTGAACAATTCATAAAATTACCACCGGACAATTTCAATTGACCCCCCTCCCTTTTGTACAGTGCTGCTACTCGCTGTGTGTTTATTATCTATGCATAGTCACTTCGCCCCAACCTCAACTAGCCTGTACCCCTGCACACTGACTCTGTACCTGTACCCCCTGTATATAGCCTCGTTATTGTTATGTTAATGTGTTACTTTTTATTTTAGTCTACTTGGTAAATATTTTCTTCTTCTTGAATTGCACTGTTGGTTAAGGGCTTGTAAGTAAGCATTTCAAGGTAAAGTCTACACTTGTTTTATTCGGCGCATGTGACAAATAAAGTTGGTTTGATTGTGAATGAACTTTAACACAGCACAACTGTTAAATACATTCCAGGTGACTACCTCATGAAGCTGGTTCAGAGAATGCCAAGACTGTGCGAAGTTGTGATCAAGGCAAAGGGTGGCTACTTTGAAGAATCTCAAATAAAAAAATATATTTAGATTTGTTTAACACTATTTCATAGTTTTACAATGTAGAAAATAGTTTTAAAAAGAAAGAAAAACCCTGGAATGAGTAGCTGTGTCCAAACGTTTTACTGCTACTGTATATATCTCAATCAATTCACAACTTCTGTGCATTTACTAATGACACAAAACTGGGAATTATTCTGGGTGAGGAAGAAATCACAAATGTTCCTGCCAGATATGTATATGATTGCCATAGCCTGAGGGACATCCCATGAACATTAATTCTCTGAAGTATTTACATTGTATTTAACTTACAAGTGATACACAGTGTAACCATCATCCATGTACATTTGTTTTTTATTTTTTCATTTTTTCATAATCATATTTGTATTGAATTAAATGTATCAACTAAAGATTACACAATACAACAGCAGTAGTGTTGTACCTGTATACATGATTATTATAAACTGGATTTCATTATCCTCATTGCATTTACTGAAATGCTGTACCCCTATATAGCTTTGGCAATATCTACAAATTGTATTTCAAGCCAATAAAGCAATGCGAGAGAGAGAGAGAGAGAGAGAGAGAGAGAGAGAATCACCATGATACTTTTTTCTCTCCTCTCCAATGTTTCCCGCTCCATCAGATCTGAGCTGCTGTACTGCAGCGCTTCGACAATGAGGTAGAACTAATAATAGAGCAGAATAGTGCTCTTACATAACACAGAAACCCAGTGCATTGTGGGATGGATGGCGGGTAGCTGGCCAAACGACTTTTGCTCCTGCCGTGCCACGGGCAAACACACGCTGGGTATAGTACAGAGATGCTCAACAATTAGGTTAAGACTAATGTGATGCAGTGAAACAAACTGTTCACAAAACAGTTCAAAGGACTACATTTTTGAATGGGATGTGTTTGTGAGAGAGAGGAGAAAAGGAGACATATGAAACAGTTCTACAAAATAATGTTTGAGGATTGTGATCAGTCCTTTGCAACCAGTCCTGCTATTCTCCACACCAGTTCAATAGTTTTCATAATGAACCACTTGGATACAATTGCTTTGATGCTACTATATGTAGATGTGAACCCCCTGAGAACAACCAGAACAGCCCCTAAGTACAGCACTTGTTCCAATAATTGCTCTGGTATTTATTTATAAACTAGTGTTTGTTGTTGTTTCCTTCCTCTGTCCCCTAGCTCCTGGCTCAGTCCGGATGTCATTGTCTCGGGGTGGCCGCAGTGGAGGCCGGAGTGAGGACAGATGGTCAAGAGGAACTAGACCCCACCATGAAACTGTTACTCCGGTAAAGTAAAGGTGCGTGGGCAGTAAAGGTGTGTGGGCAGGTGTGGCCTGCTTGGCCTGCTGACAGTATACAGGAATGATACACATACCCATTATTAGCTCCTCTCCTCTCACTAACCTTTCCTACATCTTCCTTTCTCACATGCTGGATATTTATACACGTTCTGTTCACATAACACATCTAATATAACAATAATATTCACATACTCTTTAGCTGTCTATGCTCCAAACTATGTTCTAATGTCATTCCTAAACGACACTGATATTTTATGACTCAGTTCTCAAGGGAAAAAACCCAATTGAACTTCAAACTCTTCAGATATGAGGGACACTTCTGAAAAGGCTCCTATTATCCCATAAGAAAGCCTGGCTCATTGAACCAGAATTTCTAGACTGTTGTAAGTATGTGCCAGGAAGCAATAGCTCTTCCCACAATCCTCTCTGAGTGGGTAGTTTTATTATATTTGTATCTATTTCTGTCATGGCAAACAACACAGGAGGGAAATGAAAAATGAACCCTTCTGTTTTAGCTGTGTGAGAGAGAGCAACAACAATAATCTGTATGGCAGAGCCCTGAAATAGCCCACACTATGGCAATGGAGGGACTTAAACAGGGGGAGGGTGGGTGGAGATGACTCCTGCAGGGGAGAGGTTGTGGGAACCTGGCCAGGCTTTAACCTGCAATGGTACACCTTTTACCACACAGAGAGAGAGAGAGAGACCCAGGACAACAGCACAATTAGACCCAACCAAATCATGAGAAAACAAAAAGATAATTACTTCACACATTGGAAAGAATTAGCAAAAAACAGAGCAAACTACAATTCTATTTGGCCTTAAACAGAGAGTACACAGTGGCGGAATACCTGACCACTGTGACTGACCCAAACTTAAGGAAAGATTTGACTATGTACAGACTCAGTGAGCATAGCCTTGCTATTGAGAAAGAACGCCGTAGGCAGACATGGCTCTCAAGAGAAGACAGGCTATGTGCTCACTGCCCACAAAATGAGGTGGAAACTGAGCTACACTTCCTAACGTCCTGCCCAATGTATGACCATATTAGAGAGACATATTTCCCTCAGATTACACAGATCCACAAAGAATTAGAAAACAAATCCAATTTTGATAAACTCCCAAATTCCACAGTGTGCCATCACAGCAGCAAAATGTGTGACCTGTTGCCACAAGAAAAGGGCAACCAGTGAAGGACAAACACCAATGTAAATACAACCCATATTTATGCTTATTTATTTTCCCTTATGTACTTTAACCATTTGTACATTGTTACAACACTGTATATTATATAATATGACATTTGTAATGTCTTTATTGTTTTGAAACTTCTGTATGTGTAATGTTTACTGTTAACTTTTGTTGTTTATTTCACTTTTGTATATTATCTACCTCACTTGCTTTGGTAATGTTATCACATGTTTCCCATGCCAATAAAGCAACTTGAATTGAATTGAATTGAGAGAGACAGACAGAGAGAGAGAGAGAGAGAGAGAACGATCTGAGAGACAAGGCAAGAAGGGCATTCTATGCCATCAAAAGAAACATACATTTCAACATACCAATTAGGATTTGGCTAAAAATACTTGAATCAGTCATATAGCCCATTGCCCTTTATGGTTGTGAGGTCTGGGGTCCGCTCACCAACCAAGACTTCACAAAATGGGACAAACACCAAATTGAGACTCTGCACGCAGAATTCTGCAAAAATATCCTTTGTGTGCAATGTAGAACACCAAATAATGCATGCAGAGCAGAATTAGGCCGATACCCACTAATTATCCAAATCCAGAAAAGAGCCGTTAAATTCTACAACCACCTAAAAGGAAGCGATTCACAAACCTTCCATAACAAAGCCATCACCTACAGAGAGATGAACCTGGAGAAGAGTCCCCTAAGCAAGCTGGTCCTGGGGCTCTGTTCACAAACACAAACACACCCTACAGAGCCCCAGGACAACAGCACAATTAGACCCAACCAAATCATGAGAAAACAAAAAGATAATTACTTAACACATTGGAAAGAATTAACAAAAAAACTGAGCAAACTAGAATGCTATTTGGCCCTACACAGAGAGTACACAGCGGCAGAATACCTGACCACTGTGACTTACCCAAAATTAAGGAAAGCTTTGACTATGTACAGACTCAGTGAGCATAGCCTTGCTATTGAGAAAGGGCCGCCGTAGGCAGACATGGCTCTCAAGAGAAGACAGGCTATGTGCTCACTGCCCACAAAATGACGTGGAAACTGAGCTGCACTTCCTAACCTCCTGCCCAATGTATGACCATATTAGAGAGACATATTTCCCTCAGATTACACAGATCCACAAAGAATTAGAAAACAAATCCAATTTTGAAAAACTCCCATATCTACTGGGTGAAATTCCACAGTGTGCCATCACAGCAGCAAGATTTGTGACCTGTTGCCACGAGAAAAGGGCAACCAGTGAAGAACAAACACCATTGTAAATACAACCCATATTTATGCTTATTTATTTTATCTTGTGTCCTTTAACCATTTGTACATTGTCAAAACACTGTATATATATATAATATGACATTTGTAATGTCTTTACTGTTTTGAAACTTCTGTATGTGTAATGTTTACTGTTAATTTTTGTTGTTTTTCACTTTATATATTCACTTTGTATGTTGTCTACCTCACTTGCTTTGGCAATGTTAACACATGTTTCCCATGCCAATAAAGCCCTTGAATTGAATTGAATTGAGAGAGACAGAGAGAGAGATATATAGAGAGAGAGATAGAGTTGGGGAGGAGGAGGGTGGTAACAAGGGTGCTTCCTGCCCTGTCCCGGTCACTAAAGGACCCGTCAGCACCTCCTCTCAAGTGTCCCCCTCCTCTGATCATTATCCATTTCCTCCCCATCAACAGCAGTAAATAACCCCTGACTTAATCTATAGACAGACAGTATTTTACACTCACCACTTTCCTTCCTTGCTCTGTAACTCGAGCTGGCTTGACTCTAGCTATCTCCTGGTCCCAGTTGTGTGACACTTCCATAGGGTGAACCTTCTAGTTGTAGGAGATTTGTAGGAGGTGAATCAGAAATTTGAGGTGTCAGTCTGGAGAATCAGGCCAGCAGGGTTTTCACTCTGTGGTAAACTGACTGATTGTATTATCTATAGAGCACAGCTTAAGAAAGCATGATCTTATTGCTGCAGAGTAAACAAGTGTCATCAACAATTAGTCATAAGCTGTACACACACACGTACATGCACACAGCTGTGTTTTCTGGAAATGTCTGGATTTTTTGGGTTGTAAAAATTCTATCACCATCAAAAATCCTATGTTCCCTTACCCCTTACCCCTAAACCTAACCCTTAACCTAAACCAAACCTATAAGCTTAAAATAGAATTGGAACAAATTCAGGACCTGATAAAAACCCTCTTTTCCAAACAGTTTTTGTTTTCCAAACTTTTCAGGACATTAAGGTGAAATGTTAAGACATTGGGGTCCTGATAATGTAGGAAACCAAGTACACACACACTCACACACTTCTTTTCCTCTGCCTCTCGAAGAGACGTCCTTCTCTGCCCTTCTCTGCATTCTGTTTCCCAGAAGTTAATTTAATAAAGGTTCAACTCTGTGGGATGTAGCTAGACTAAAGCACAACATTCCCTCACATGCACATGCACACACAAACACGCATACACACGCACTTGTGACACACGTGCACAAGAAAGACACACAAACACAGTGCTGAAGAGTAAATGACAATAACCATTAAATTGCATATGCCTAGAAAACATTCAAAATGCAAAAACTCCCCACCCACTCATACACATACTGACACAGACACTCATACACAGACACTCATACACATACTGACACAGACACTCATACACATACTGACACAGACACTCACACACATACTGACACAGACACTCATACACATACTGACACAGACACTCATACACATACTGACACACATACACTCACACACATACTGACACAGACACCCACACACATACTGACACACATACACTCACACACATACTGACACAGACACCCACACACATACTGACACACATACACTCACACACATACTGACACAGACACCCACACACATACTGACACAGACACTCACACACATACTGACACAGACACTCACACACATACTGACACAGACACTCACACACATACTGACACAGACACTCACACACATACTGACACAGACACTCACACACATACTGACACAGACACTCACACACATACTGACACAGACACTCACACACATACTGACACATACACTCATACACATACTGACACAGACACTCACACACATACTGACACAGACACTCATACACATACTGACACACACTCACACACATACTGACACAGACACTCATACACATACTGACACAGACACTCACACACATACTGACACAGACACTCACACACATACTGACACAGACACTCACACACATACTGACACAGACACTAATACACATACTGACACACAGACACTCACACACATACTGACACAGACACTCATATACATACTGACACAGACACTCATACACATACTGACACACACTCACACACATACTGACACAGACACTCATACACATACTGACACACACTCACACACATACTGACACAGACACTCACACACATACTGACACACAGACACTCATACACATACTGACACACATACACTCATACACATACTGACACACAGACACTCACACACATACTGACACATACACTCACACACATACTGACACAGACACTAATACACATACTGACACACAGACACTCACACACATACTGACACAGACACTCATATACATACTGACACAGACACTCATACACATACTGACACACACTCACACACATACTGACACAGACACTCATACACATACTGACACACACTCACACACATACTGACACAGACACTCACACACATACTGACACAGACACTCACACACATACTGACACAGACACTAATACACATACTGACACACAGACACTCACACACATACTGACACAGACACTCATATACATACTGACACAGACACTCATACACATACTGACACACACTCACACACATACTGACACAGACACTCATACACATACTGACACACACTCACACACATACTGACACAGACACTCACACACATACTGACACACATACACTCATACACATACTGACACACAGACACTCACACACATACTGACACAGACACTCACACACATACTGACACAGACACTAATACACATACTGACACACAGACACTCACACACATACTGACACAGACACTCATATACATACTGACACAGACACTCATACACATACTGACACACACTCACACACATACTGACACAGACACTCATACACATACTGACACACACTCACACACATACTGACACAGACACTCACACACATACTGACACACAGACACTCATACACATACTGACACACATACACTCATACACATACTGACACACAGCCACTCACACACATACTGACACAGACACTCACACACATACTGACACAGACACTCATACACATACTGACACAGACACTCACACACATACTGACACAGACACTCATACACATACTGACACAGACACTCACACACATACTGACACAGACACTCATACACATACTGACACACACTCACACACATACTGACACACAGACACTCATACACATACTGACACACATACTGACACACAGACACCCATACACATACTGACACACAGACACTCACACACATACTGACACAGACACTCACACACATACTGACACAGACACTCACATACATACTGACACAGACACTCACACACATACTGACTCAGACACTCACACACATACTGACACACACTCACACACATACTGACACAGACACTCATACACATACTGACACACAGACACTCATACACATACTGACACACACTCACACACATACTGACACAGACACTCATACACATACTGACACACAGACACTCATACACATACTGACACACATACACTCATACACATACTGACACAGACACTCACACACATACTGACACAGACACTCACACACATACTGACACACATACACTCATACACATACTGACACACAGACACTCACACACATACTGACACAGACACTCACACACATACTGACACAGACACTCATACACATACTGACACAGACACTCATACACATACTGACACAGACACTCACACACATACTGACACAGACACTCACACACATACTGACACAGACACTCATACACATACTGACACACAGACACTCATACACATACTGACACACATACACTCATACACATACTGACACACATACTGACACACAGACACTCACACACATACTGACACAGACACTCATACACATGCTGACACACAGACACTCATACACATACTGACACACATACACTCATACACATACTGACACACATACTGACACACATACTGACACAGACACTCACACACATACTGACACACATACTGACACACACTCATACACATACTGACACACATACTGACACACACTCATACACATACTGACCCACAGACACTCATACACATACTGACACACAGACACTCATACACATACTGACACACATACTGACACACAGACACTCATACACATACTGACACACATACTGACACACATACTGACACACAGACACTCACACACATACTGACACACAGACACTCATACTGACACACATACTGACACACAGACACTCACACACATACTGACACACAGACACTCATACTGACACACATACTGACCCACAGACACTCATACACATACTGACCCACAGACACTCATACACATACTGACACACATACCGACACACCAACACTCATACACATACTGACACACAGACACTCATACACATACTGACACATACTGACACACATACTGACACACAGACACTCATACACATACTGACACACATACTGACACAGACACTCACACACATACTGACACAGACACTCACACACATACTGACACATACACTCATACACATACTGACACAGACACTCACACACATACTGACACAGACACTCACACACATACTGACACAGACACTCACACACATACTGACACAGACACTCATACACATACTGACACAGACACTCACACACATACTGACACAGACACTCAAACACATACTGACACAGACACTCATACACATACTGACACAGACATTCACACACATACTGACACAGACACTCACACACATACTGACACAGACACTCACACACATACTGACACAGACACTCACACACATACTGACACAGACACTCACACACATACTGACACAGACACTAATACACATACTGACACACAGACACTCACACACATACTGACACAGACACTCATACACATACTGACACACACTCACACACATACTGACACAGACACTCATACACATACTGACACACACTCACACACATACTGACACAGACACTCACACACATACTGACACACAGACACTCATACACATACTGACACACATACACTCATACACATACTGACACACAGACACTCACACACATACTGACACATACACTCACACACATACTGACACAGACACTAATACACATACTGACACACAGACACTCACACACATACTGACACAGACACTCATATACATACTGACACAGACACTCATACACATACTGACACACACTCACACACATACTGACACAGACACTCATACACATACTGACACACACTCACACACATACTGACACAGACACTCACACACATACTGACACACAGACACTCATACACATACTGACACACATACACTCATACACATACTGACACACAGACACTCACACACATACTGACACAGACACTCACACACATACTGACACAGACACTCATACACATACTGACACAGACACTCACACACATACTGACACAGACACTCATACACATACTGACACAGACACTCACACACATACTGACACAGACACTCATACACATACTGACACACACTCACACACATACTGACACACAGACACTCATACACATACTGACACACATACTGACACACAGACACCCATACACATACTGACACACAGACACTCACACACATACTGACACAGACACTCACACACATACTGACACAGACACTCACATACATACTGACACAGACACTCACACACATACTGACTCAGACACTCACACACATACTGACACAGACACTCACACACATACTGACACAGACCCTCACACACATACTGACACAGACACTCATACACATACTGACACAGACACTCATACACATACTGACACACATACACTCATACACATACTGACACACAGACACTCACACACATACTGACACAGACACTCACACACATACTGACACAGACACTCATACACATACTGACACAGACACTCACACACATACTGACACAGACACTCATACGCATACTGACACACAGACACTCACACACATACTGACACAGACACTAATACACATACTGACACACATACTGACACACAGACACTCACACACATACTGACACAGACACTCATACACATGCTGACACACAGACACTCATACACATACTGACACACATACACTCATACACATACTGACACACAGACACTCATACACATACTGACACACATACTGACACACAAACAATCATACACATACTGACCCACAGACACTCATACACATACTGACACACATACTGACACACAGACACTCATACACATACTGACCCACAGACACTCATACACATACTGACACACATACTGACACAGACACTCACACACATACTGACACAGACACTCATACACATACTGACACAGACACTCACACACATACTGACACAGACACTCACACACATACTGACACAGACACTCATACACATACTGACACAGACACTCACACACATACTGACACAGACACTCACACACATACTGACACAGACACTCACACACATACTGACACAGACACTCACACACATACTGACACAGACACTCACACACATACTGACACAGACACTAATACACATACTGACACACAGACACTCACACACATACTGACACAGACACTCATATACATACTGACACAGACACTCATACACATACTGACACACACTCACACACATACTGACACAGACACTCATACACATACTGACACACACTCACACACATACTGACACAGACACTCACACACATACTGACACACAGACACTCATACACATACTGACACACATACACTCATACACATACTGACACACAGACACTCACACACATACTGACACATACACTCACACACATACTGACACAGACACTAATACACATACTGACACACAGACACTCACACACATACTGACACAGACACTCATATACATACTGACACAGACACTCATACACATACTGACACACACTCACACACATACTGACACAGACACTCATACACATACTGACACACACTCACACACATACTGACACAGACACTCACACACATACTGACACACAGACACTCATACACATACTGACACACATACACTCATACACATACTGACACACAGACACTCACACACATACTGACACAGACACTCACACACATACTGACACAGACACTCATACACATACTGACACAGACACTCACACACATACTGACACAGACACTCATACACATACTGACACAGACACTCACACACATACTGACACAGACACTCATACACATACTGACACACACTCACACACATACTGACACACAGACACTCATACACATACTGACACACATACTGACACACAGACACCCATACACATACTGACACACAGACACTCACACACATACTGACACAGACACTCACACACATACTGACACAGACACTCACATACATACTGACACAGACACTCACACACATACTGACTCAGACACTCACACACATACTGACACAGACACTCACACACATACTGACACAGACCCTCACACACATACTGACACAGACACTCATACACATACTGACACAGACACTCATACACATACTGACACACATACACTCATACACATACTGACACACAGACACTCACACACATACTGACACAGACACTCACACACATACTGACACAGACACTCATACACATACTGACACAGACACTCACACACATACTGACACAGACACTCATACGCATACTGACACACAGACACTCACACACATACTGACACAGACACTAATACACATACTGACACACATACTGACACACAGACACTCACACACATACTGACACAGACACTCATACACATGCTGACACACAGACACTCATACACATACTGACACACATACACTCATACACATACTGACACACAGACACTCATACACATACTGACACACATACTGACACACAAACAATCATACACATACTGACCCACAGACACTCATACACATACTGACACACATACTGACACACAGACACTCATACACATACTGACCCACAGACACTCATACACATACTGACACACATACTGACACACAGACACTCATACACATACTGACACACATACTGACACACAGACACTCATACACATACTGACCCACAGACACTCATACACATACTGACCCACAGACACTCATACACATACTGACACACATACTGACACACAGACACTCATACACATACTGACACACATACTGACATACATACTGACACACAGACACTCATACACATACTGACCCACAGACACTCATACACATACTGACACACATACTGACACACAGACACTCATACACATACTGACCCACAGACACTCATACACATACTGACACACATACTGACACACAGACACTCATACACATACTGACCCACAGACACTCATACACATACTGACCCACAGACACTCATACACATACTGACACACAGACACTCATACACATACTGACACACATACTGACACACATACTGACCCACAGACACTCATACACATACTGACACACATACTGACCCACAGACACTCATACACATACTGACACACATACTGACCCACAGACACTCATACACATACTGACACACAGACACTCATACACATACTGACACACATACTGACACACAGACACTCATACACATACTGACACACATACTGACACACATGCTGACACACAGACACTCACACACATACTGACACACAGACACTCATACTGACACACATACTGACCCACAGACACTCATACACATACTGACACACAGACACTCATACACATACTGACACACATACTGACCCACAGACACTCATACACATACTGACCCACAGACACTCATACACATACTGACACACATACCGACACACCGACACTCATACACATACTGACACACAGACACTCATACACATACTGACACATACTGACACACATACTGACACACAGACACTCATACACATACTGACACACATACTGACACAGACACTCACACACATACTGACACACATACTGGTACACATACTGACACACATACTGACACACACACTCATACACATACTGACACACATACACTCATACACATACTGACACACATACTGACACACAGACACTCACACACATACTGACACAGACACTCATACACATGCTGACACACAGACACTCATACACATACTGACACACATACACTCATACACATACTGACACACATACTGACACACAAACACTCATACACATACTGACACACATACTGACACACACTCATACACATACTGACCCACAGACACTCATACACATACTGACACACAGACACTCATACACATACTGACACACATACTGACACACAGACACTCATACACATACTGACACACATACTGACACACATACTGACACACAGACACTCACACACATACTGACACACAGACACTCATACTGACACACATACTGACACACAGACACTCATACACATACTGACACACATACTGACCCACAGACACTCATACACATACTGACCCACAGACACTCATACACATACTGACACACATACCGACACACCGACACTCATACACATACTGACATACAGACACTCATACACATACTGACACATACTGACACACATACTGACACACAGACACTCATACACATACTGACACACATACTGACACAGACACTCACACACATACTGACACACATACTGGCACACATACTGACACACATACTGACACACACACTCATACACATACTGACACACAGACACTCATATACATACTGACACACATACTGACACACAGACACTCATACACATACTGACACACATACTGACCCACAGACACTCATACACATACTGACCCACAGACACTCATACACATACTGACACACATACCGACACACCGACACTCATACACATACTGACACAACAGACACTCATACACATACTGACACACAGACACTCATACACATACTGACACACATACTGACACACATACTGACCCACAGACACTCATACACATACTGACACACATACTGACCCACAGACACTCATACACATACTGACACACATACTGACCCACAGACACTCATACACATACTGACACACAGACACTCATACACATACTGACACACATACTGACACACAGACACTCATACACATACTGACACACATACTGACACACATACTGACACACAGACACTCACACACATACTGACACACATACTGACACACATACTGACACACAGACACTCATACACATACTGACACACATACTGACCCACAGACACTCATACACATACTGACCCACAGACACTCATACACATACTGACACACATACCGACACACCGACACTCATACACATACTGACACACAGACACTCATACACATACTGACACATACTGACACACACTGACACACATACTGACACACAGACACTCATACACATACTGACACACATACTGACACAGACACTCACACACATACTGACACACAGACACTCATACACATACTGACACACATACTGACACACATACTGACCCACAGACACTCATACACATACTGACACACATACTGACCCACAGACACTCATACACATACTGACACACATACTGACCCACAGACACTCATACACATACTGACACACAGACACTCATACACATACTGACACACATACTGACACACAGACACTCATACACATACTGACACACATACTGACACACAGACACTCACACACATACTGACACACAGACACTCATACTGACACACATACTGACACACAGACATTCATACACATACTGACACACATACTGACCCACAGACACTCATACACATACTGACCCACAGACACTCATACACATACTGACACACATACCGACACACCGACACTCATACACATACTGACACACAGACACTCATACACATACTGACACATACTGACACACACTGACACACATACTGACACACAGACACTCATACACATACTGACACACATACTGACACAGACACTCACACACATACTGACACACATACTGGTACACATACTGACACACATACTGACACACACACTCATACACATACTGACACACATACACTCATACACATACTGACACACATACTGACACACAGACACTCACACACATACTGACACAGACACTCATACACATGCTGACACACAGACACTCATACACATACTGACACACATACACTCATACACATACTGACACACATACTGACACACAAACACTCATACACATACTGACACACATACTGACACACACTCATACACATACTGACCCACAGACACTCATACGCATACTGACACACAGACACTCACACACATACTGACACAGACACTAATACACATACTGACACACATACTGACACACAGACACTCACACACATACTGACACAGACACTCATACACATGCTGACACACAGACACTCATACACATACTGACACACATACACTCATACACATACTGACACACAGACACTCATACACATACTGACACACATACTGACACACAAACAATCATACACATACTGACCCACAGACACTCATACACATACTGACACACATACTGACACACAGACACTCATACACATACTGACCCACAGACACTCATACACATACTGACACACATACTGACACACAGACACTCATACACATACTGACACACATACTGACACACAGACACTCATACACATACTGACCCACAGACACTCATACACATACTGACCCACAGACACTCATACACATACTGACACACATACTGACACACAGACACTCATACACATACTGACACACATACTGACACACATACTGACACACAGACACTCATACACATACTGACCCACAGACACTCATACACATACTGACACACATACTGACACACAGACACTCATACACATACTGACCCACAGACACTCATACACATACTGACACACATACTGACACACAGACACTCATACACATACTGACCCACAGACACTCATACACATACTGACCCACAGACACTCATACACATACTGACACACAGACACTCATACACATACTGACACACATACTGACACACATACTGACCCACAGACACTCATACACATACTGACACACATACTGACACACAGACACTCATACACATACTGACACACATACACTCATACACATACTGACACACAGACACTCACACACATACTGACACAGACACTCACACACATACTGACACAGACACTCATACACATACTGACACAGACACTCACACACATACTGACACAGACACTCATACACATACTGACACAGACACTCACACACATACTGACACAGACACTCATACACATACTGACACACACTCACACACATACTGACACACAGACACTCATACACATACTGACACACATACTGACACACAGACACCCATACACATAACTGACACACAGACACTCACACACATACTGACACAGACACTCACACACATACTGACACAGACACTCACATACATACTGACACAGACACTCACACACATACTGACTCAGACACTCACACACATACTGACACAGACACTCACACACATACTGACACAGACCCTCACACACATACTGACACAGACACTCATACACATACTGACACAGACACTCATACACATACTGACACACATACACTCATACACATACTGACACACAGACACTCACACACATACTGACACAGACACTCACACACATACTGACACAGACACTCATACACATACTGACACAGACACTCACACACATACTGACACAGACACTCATACGCATACTGACACACAGACACTCACACACATACTGACACAGACACTAATACACATACTGACACACATACTGACACACAGACACTCACACACATACTGACACAGACACTCATACACATGCTGACACACAGACACTCATACACATACTGACACACATACACTCATACACATACTGACACACAGACACTCATACACATACTGACACACATACTGACACACAAACAATCATACACATACTGACCCACAGACACTCATACACATACTGACACACATACTGACACACAGACACTCATACACATACTGACCCACAGACACTCATACACATACTGACACACATACTGACACACAGACACTCATACACATACTGACACACATACTGACACACAGACACTCATACACATACTGACCCACAGACACTCATACACATACTGACCCACAGACACTCATACACATACTGACACACATACTGACACACAGACACTCATACACATACTGACACACATACTGACATACATACTGACACACAGACACTCATACACATACTGACCCACAGACACTCATACACATACTGACACACATACTGACACAACAGACACTCATACACATACTGACCCACAGACACTCATACACATACTGACACACATACTGACACACAGACACTCATACACATACTGACCCACAGACACTCATACACATACTGACCCACCGACACTCATACACATACTGACACACAGACACTCATACACATACTGACACACATACTGACACACATACTGACCCACAGACACTCATACACATACTGACACACATACTGACCCACAGACACTCATACACATACTGACACACATACTGACCCACAGACACTCATACACATACTGACACACAGACACTCATACACATACTGACACACATACTGACACACAGACACTCATACACATACTGACACACATACTGACACACATGCTGACACACAGACACTCACACACATACTGACACACAGACACTCATACTGACACACATACTGACCCACAGACACTCATACACATACTGACACACAGACACTCATACACATACTGACACACATACTGACCCACAGACACTCATACACATACTGACCCACAGACACTCATACACATACTGACACACATACCGACACACCGACACTCATACACATACTGACACACAGACACTCATACACATACTGACACATACTGACACACATACTGACACACAGACACTCATACACATACTGACACACATACTGACACAGACACTCACACACATACTGACACACATACTGGTACACATACTGACACACATACTGACACACACACTCATACACATACTGACACACATACACTCATACACATACTGACACACATACTGACACACAGACACTCACACACATACTGACACAGACACTCATACACATGCTGACACACAGACACTCATACACATACTGACACACATACACTCATACACATACTGACACACATACTGACACACAAACACTCATACACATACTGACACACATACTGACACACACTCATACACATACTGACCCACAGACACTCATACACATACTGACACACAGACACTCATACACATACTGACACACATACTGACACACAGACACTCATACACATACTGACACACATACTGACACACATACTGACACACAGACACTCACACACATACTGACACACAGACACTCATACTGACACACATACTGACACACAGACACTCATACACATACTGACACACATACTGACCCACAGACACTCATACACATACTGACCCACAGACACTCATACACATACTGACACACATACCGACACACCGACACTCATACACATACTGACATACAGACACTCATACACATACTGACACATACTGACACACATACTGAACACACAGACACTCATACACATACTGACACACATACTGACACAGACACTCACACACATACTGACACACATACTGGCACACATACTGACACACATACTGACACACACACTCATACACATACTGACACACAGACACTCATATACATACTGACACACATACTGACACACAGACACTCATACACATACTGACACACATACTGACCCACAGACACTCATACACATACTGACCCACAGACACTCATACACATACTGACACACATACCGACACACCGACACTCATACACATACTGACACACAGACACTCATACACATACTGACACACAGACACTCATACACATACTGACACACATACTGACACACATACTGACCCACAGACACTCATACACATACTGACACACATACTGACCCACAGACACTCATACACATACTGACACACATACTGACCCACAGACACTCATACACATACTGACACACAGACACTCATACACATACTGACACACATACTGACACACAGACACTCATACACATACTGACACACATACTGACACACATACTGACACACAGACACTCACACACATACTGACACACATACTGACACACAGACACTCATACACATACTGACACACATACTGACCCACAGACACTCATACACATACTGACACACAGACACTCATACACATACTGACACACATACTGACACACAGACACTCATACACATACTGACACACATACTGACACACAGACACTCACACACATACTGACCACACAGACACTCATATGACACACATACTGACACACAGACATTCATACACATACTGACACACATACTGACCCACAGACACTCATACACATACTGACCCACAGACACTCATACACATACTGACACACATACCGACACACCGACACTCATACACATACTGACACACAGACACTCATACACATACTGACACATACTGACACACACTGACACACATACGACACACAGACACTCATACACATACTGACACACATACTGACACAGACACTCACACACATACTGACACAAATACTGGTACACATACTGACACACATACTGACACACACACTCATACACATACTGACACACATACACTCATACACATACTGACACACATACTGACACACAGACACTCACACACATACTGACACAGACACTCATACACATGCTGACACCACAGACACTCATACACATACTGACACACATACACTCATACACATACTGACACACATACTGACACACAAACACTCATACACATACTGACAACATACTGACACACACTCATACACATACTGACCCACAGACACTCATACACATACTGACACACAGACACTCACACACATACTGACACACAGACACTCATACACATACTGACACACATACTGACACACAGACACTCACACACATACTGACACAGACACTCATACACATACTGACACACAGACACTCATACACATACTGACACACATACACTCATACACATACTGACACACAGACACTCATACACATACTGACACACATACTGACACACAAACACTCATACACATACTGACCCACAGACACTCATACACATACTGACACACATACTGACACACAGACACTCATACACATACTGACCCACAGACACTCATACACATACTGACACACATACTGACACACAGACACTCATACACATACTGACACACATACTGACACACAGACACTCACACACATACTGACACACAGACACTCATACACATACTGACACACAGACACTCATACACATACTGACACACATACTGACACACAGACACTCATACACATACTGACACACATACTGACACACATACTGACACACAGACACTCATACACATACTGACCCACAGACACTCATACACATACTGACACACATACTGACACACAGACACTCATACACATACTGACCACAGACACTCATACACATACTGACACACATACTGACACACAGACACTCATACACATACTGACACACAGACACTCATACACATACTGACACACAGACACTCATACACATACTGACACACATACTGACACACATACTGACACACAGACACTCATACACATACTGACACACATACTGACCCACAGACACTCATACACATACTGACACACAGACACTCATACACATACTGACACACATACACACACTGACACACATACTGACACACAGACACTCATACACATACTGACACACAGACACTCATACACATACTGACACACATACTGACACACACTGACACACATACTGACACACAGACACTCATACACATACTGACACACATACTGACACAGACACTCACACACATACTGACACACAGACACTCATACACATACTGACACACATACTGACACACATACTGACACACACACTCATACACATACTGACACACATACTGACACACAGACACTCATACACATACTGACACACATACTGACACACAGACACTCATACACATACTGACACACAGACACTCATACACATACTGACACACATACTGACACACAGACACTCATACACATACTGACACACATACTGACACACAGACACTCATACACATACTGACACACAGACACTCACACACATACTGACACACATACTGACACACAGACACTCATACACATACTGACACACAGACACTCATACACATACTGACACACACTGACACACATACTGACACACACACTCATACACATACTGACACACATACTGACACACAGACACTCATACACATACTGACACACATACTGACTCACAGACACTCATACACATACTGACACACAGACACTCATACACATACTGACACATACTGACACACATACTGACACACAGACACTCATACACATACTGACACACATACTGACACACACACTCACACACATACTGACACACATACTGACACACATACTGACACACATACTGACACACACACTCATACACATACTGACACACAGACACTCATACACATACTGACACACATACTGACACACAGACACTCATACACATACTGACACACATACTGACCCACAGACACTCATACACATACTGACCCACAGACACTCATACACATACTGACACACATACCGACACACCGACACTCATACACATACTGACACACAGACACTCATACACATACTGACACACAGACACTCATACACATACTGACACACATACTGACACACATACTGACCCACAGACACTCATACACATACTGACACACATACTGACCCACACACACTCATACACATACTGACACACATACTGACCCACAGACACTCATACACATACTGACACACAGACACTCATACACATACTGACACACATACTGACACACAGACACTCATACACATACTGACACACATACTGACACACATACTGACACACAGACACTCACACACATACTGACACACATACTGACACACATACTGACACACAGACACTCATACACATACTGACACACATACTGACCCACAGACACTCATACACATACTGACCCACAGACACTCATACACATACTGACACACATACCGACACACCGACACTCATACACATACTGACACACAGACACTCATACACATACTGACACATACTGACACACACTGACACACATACTGACACACAGACACTCATACACATACTGACACACATACTGACACAGACACTCACACACATACTGACACACAGACACTCATACACATACTGACACACATACTGACACACATACTGACCCACAGACACTCATACACATACTGACACACATACTGACCACAGACACTCATACACATACTGACACACATACTGACCCACAGACACTCATACACATACTGACACACAGACACTCATACACATACTGACACACATACTGACACACAGACACTCATACACATACTGACACACATACTGACACACAGACACTCACACACATACTGACACACAGACACTCATACTGACACACATACTGACACACAGACACTCATACACATACTGACACACATACTGACCCACAGACACTCATACACATACTGACCCACACACACAGACACTCATACACATACTGACACACATACCGACACACCGACACTCATACACATACTGACACACAGACACTCATACACATACTGACACATACTGACACACACTGACACACATACTGACACACAGACACTCATACACATACTGACACACATACTGACACAGACACTCACACACATACTGACACACATACTGGTACACATACTGACACACATACTGACACACACACTCATACACATACTGACACACATACACTCATACACATACTGACACACATACTGACACACAGACACTCACACACATACTGACACAGACACTCATACACATGCTGACACACAGACACTCATACACATACTGACACACATACACTCATACACATACTGACACACATACTGACACACAAACACTCATACACATACTGACACACATACTGACACACACTCATACACATACTGACCACACAGACACTCATACACATACTGACACACAGACACTCATACACATACTGACACACATACTGACACACAGACACTCATACACATACTGACACACATACTGACACACAGACACTCACACACATACTGACACACAGACACTCATACTGACACACATACTGACACACAGACACTCATACACATACTGACACACATACTGACCCACAGACACTCATACACATACTGACCCACAGACACTCATACACATACTGACACACATACCGACACACCGACACTCATACACATACTGACACACAGACACTCATACACATACTGACACATACTGACACACATACTGACACACAGACACTCATACACATACTGACACACATACTGACACAGACACTCACACACATACTGACACACATACTGGCACACATACTGACACACATACTGACACACACACTCATACACATACTGACACACAGACACTCATACACATACTGACACACATACTGACACACAGACACTCATACACATACTGACACACATACTGACCCACAGACACTCATACACATACTGACCCACAGACACTCATACACATACTGACACACATACTGACACACCGACACTCATACACATACTGACACACAGACACTCATACACATACTGACACACATACTGACACACAGACACTCATACACATACTGACACACATACTGACACACATACTGACACACAGACACTGCACACACATACTGACACACATACTGCACATATGACACACAGACACTCATACACATACTGACACACATACTGACCCACAGACACTCATACACATACTGACCCACAGACACTCATACACATACTGACAAATACCGACACACCGACACTCATACACCATACTGACACACAGACACTCATACACATACTGACACATACTGACACACACTGACACACATACTGACACACAGACACTCATACACATACTGACACACATACTGACACAGACACTCACACACATACTGACACACAGACACTCATACACATACTGACCACACATACTGACACACATACTGACCACAGACACTCATACACATACTGACACACATACTGACCCACAGACACTCATACACATACTGACACACATACTGACCCACAGACACTCATACACATACTGACACACAGACACTCATACACATACTGACACACATACTGACACACAGACACTCATAACATACTGACACACATACTGACACACAGACACTCATACACATACTGACACACAGACACTCACACACATACTGACACACATACTGACACACAGCACCCATACACATACTGACACACAGACACTCATACACATACTGACAACATACTGACACACATACTGACACACAGACACTCATACACATACTGACAACACATACTGACACACAGACACTCATACACATACTGACACACATACTGACCCACAGACACTCATACACATACTGACACACAGACACTCATACACATACTGACACACATACTGACACACAGACACTCATACACATACTGACACACATACTGACACACATACTGACACACAGACACTCACACACATACTGACACACATACTGACACACATACTGACACACAGACACTCATACACATACTGACACACATACTGACCCACAGACACTCATACACATACTGACCCACAGACACTCATACACATACTGACACACATACCGACACACCGACACTCATACACATACTGACACACAGACACTCATACACATACTGACACATACTGACACACACTGAACACACATACTGACACACAGACACTCATACACATACTGACACAACATACTGACACAGACACTCACACACATACTGACACACAGACACTCATACACATACTGACACACATACTGACACACATACTGACCCACAGACACTCATACACATACTGACACACATACTGACCCCACAGACACTCATACACATACTGACACACATACTGACCCACAGACACTCATACACATACTGACACACATACTGACACACATACTGACACACAGACACTCATACACATACTGACACACATACTGACCCACAGACACTCATACACATACTGACCCACAGACACTCATACACATACTGACACACATACAGACACACCGACACTCATACACATACTGACACACAGACACTCATACACATACTGACACACATACAGACACACAGACACTCATACACATACTGACACACATACGACACAACATACTGACACACAGACACTCACACACATACTGACACACATACTGACACACATACTGACACACAGACACTCATACACATACGACACACATACTGACCCACAGGACACTCATACACTACTTGACCCACAGACACTCATACACATACTGACACACATACCGACAACACCGACACTCATACACATACTGACACACAGACACTCATACACATACTGACACATACTGACACACACTGACACACATACTGACACACAGACACTCATACACATACTGACACACATACTGACACAGAAACTCACACACATACTGACACACAGACACTCATACACATACTGACACACATACTGACACACATACTGACCCACAGAAACTCATACACATACTGACACACATACTGACCCACAGACACTCATACACATACTGACACACTACTGACCCACAGCACTCATACACATACTGACACACGACACTCATACACATACTGACAACATACTGACACACAGACACTCATACACATACTGACACACATACTGACACACAGACACTCATACACATACTGACACACAGACACTCACACACATACTGACCCATACTGACACACAGACACCCATACACATACTGACACACAGACACTCATACACATACTGACACATACTGACACACATACTGACACACAGACACTCATACACATACTGACACACATACTGACACACAGACACTCATACACATACTGACACACATACTGACCCACAGACACTCATACACATACTGACACACAGACACTCATACACATACTGACACACATACTGACACACAGACACTCATACACATACTGACACACATACTGACACACATACTGACACACAGACACTCACACACATACTGACACCACATACTGAACACACATACTGACACACAGACACTCATACACATACTGACACACATACTGACCCACAGACACTCATAACACATACTGACCCACAGACACTCATACACATACTGACACACATACCGACACACCGACACTCATACACATACTGACACACAGACACTCATACACATACTGACACATACTGACACACACTGACACACATACTGACACACAGACACTCATACACATACTGACACACATACTGACACAGACACTCACACACATACTGACACACAGACACTCATACACATACTGACACACATACTGACACACATACTGACCCACAGACACTCATACACATACTGACACACATACTGACCCACAGACACTCATACACATACTGACACACATACTGACCCACAGACACTCATACACATACTGACACACAGACACTCATACACATACTGACACACATACTGACACACAGACACTCATACACATACTGACACACATACTGACACACAGACACTCATACACATACTGACACACAGACACTCACACACATACTGACACACATACTGACACACAGACACCCATACACATACTGACACACAGACACTCATACACATACTGACACATACTGACACACATACTGACACACAGACACTCATACACATACTGACACACATACTGACACACAGACACTCATACACATACTGACACACATACTGACCCACAGACACTCATACACATACTGACACACAGACACTCATACACATACTGACACATACTGACACACATACTGACACACAGACACTCATACACATACTGACACACATACTGACACAGACACTCACACACATACTGACACACATACTGGCACACATACTGACACACATTACTGACACACACACTCATACACATACTGACACACAGACACTCATATACATACTGACACACATACTGACACACAGACACTCATACACATACTGACACACATACTGACCCACAGACACTCATACACATACTGACCCACAGACACTCATACACATACTGACACACATACCGACACACCGACACTCAATACACATACTGACACACAGACACTCATACACATACTGACACACAGACACTCATACACATACTGACACACATACTGACACACATACTGACCCACAGACACTCATACACATACTGACACACATACTGACCCACAGACACTCATACACATACTGACACACATACTGACCCACAGACACTCATACACATACTGACACACAGACACTCATACACATACTGACACACATACTGACACACAGACACTCATACACATACTGACACACATACTGACACACATACTGACACACAGACACTCACACACATACTGACACACATACTGACACACATACTGACACACAGACACTCATACACATACTGACACACATACTGACCCACAGACACTCATACACATACTGACCCACAGACACTCATACACATACTGACACACATACCGACACACCGACACTCATACACATACTGACACACAGACACTCATACACATACTGACACATACTGACACACACTGACACACATACTGACACACAGACACTCATACACATACTGACACACATACTGACACAGACACTCACACACATACTGACACACAGACACTCATACACATACTGACACACATACTGACACACATACTGACCCACAGACACTCATACACATACTGACACACATACTGACCCACAGACACTCATACACATACTGACACACATACTGACCCACAGACACTCATACACATACTGACACACAGACACTCATACACATACTGACACACATACTGACACACAGACACTCATACACATACTGACACACATACTGACACACAGACACTCACACACATACTGACACACAGACACTCATACTGACACACATACTGACACACAGACACTCATACACATACTGACACACATACTGACCCACAGACACTCATACACATACTGACCCACAGACACTCATACACATACTGACACACATACCGACACACCGACACTCATACACATACTGACACACAGACACTCATACACATACTGACACATACTGACACACACTGACACACATACTGACACACAGACACTCATACACATACTGACACACATACTGGCACAGACACTCACACACATACTGACACACATACTGGTACACATACTGACACACATACTGACACACACACTCATACACATACTGACACACATACACTCATACACATACTGACACACATACTGACACACAGACACTCACACACATACTGACACAGACACTCATACACATGCTGACACACAGACACTCATACACATACTGACACACATACACTCATACACATACTGACACACATACTGACACACAAACACTCATACACATACTGACACACATACTGACACACACTCATACACATACTGACCCACAGACACTCATACACATACTGACACACAGACACTCATACACATACTGACACACATACTGACACACAGACACTCATACACATACTGACACACATACTGACACACAGACACTCACACACATACTGACACACAGACACTCATACTGACACACATACTGACACACAGACACTCATACACATACTGACACACATACTGACCCACAGACACTCATACACATACTGACCCACAGACACTCATACACATACTGACACACATACCGACACACCGACACTCATACACATACTGACACACAGACACTCATACACATACTGACACATACTGACACACATACTGACACACAGACACTCATACACATACTGACACACATACTGACACAGACACTCACATACATACTGACACACATACTGGCACACATACTGACACACATACTGACACACACACTCATACACATACTGACACACAGACACTCATATACATACTGACACACATACTGACACACAGACACTCATACACATACTGACACACATACTGACCCACAGACACTCATACACATACTGACCCACAGACACTCATACACATACTGACACACATACAGACACACCGACACTCATACACATACTGACACACAGACACTCATACACATACTGACACACATACAGACACACAGACACTCATACACATACTGACACACATACTGACACACATACTGACCACAGACACTCACACACATACTGACACACATACTGACACACATACTGACACACAGACACTCATACACATACTGACACACATACTGACCCACAGACACTCATACACATACTGACCCACAGACACTCATACACATACTGACACACATACCGACACACCGACACTCATACACATACTGACACACAGACACTCATACACATACTGACACATACTGACACACACTGACACACATACTGACACACAGACACTCATACACATACTGACACACATACTGACACAGACACTCACACACATACTGACACACAGACACTCATACACATACTGACACACATACTGACACACATACTGACCCACAGACACTCATACACATACTGACACACATACTGACCCACAGACACTCATACACATACTGACACACATACTGACCCACAGACACTCATACACATACTGACACACAGACACTCATACACATACTGACA